>NW_022310123.1:0-2088 GCF_002776525.5 Piliocolobus tephrosceles
AATGATGTCCAGGTCAGTTTATCCCACTAGACCAAGAACTCCAGCTCTCCATGTGTGAGTCACCAGGCTGCCTCTGCCTCTCTGCATCTCTGCTTCTATGACAGTGCTTCTGCACTTCACAGGAAATCTGTATCAATGTTTGTCAACACTATATATGACAGTAGAACTTAATATCTGCACAGAAAATATAAATTCTCTGAGGACCAGGGCCGGGTTTATTAGCGTTTAAAAAAAAAAAATCTTAGGTAATACAATATTTCATTTAAAATTTACAAAATTCCATTACATTCATGATTTCATTTCATACTCAAAACAATCTCCTGAGTTAGGCAGAACAGGTATTACTAACAACTAACTCCATTTTACAAATAAGGGAACTGAAGTTCACAAAGTACTTGGACTTAAGAAAAGCTTTAATAGGGCCACATATCGAAACCAAATCCTCTGCTCAAAAGAACTAGAATAAGTTATCTTTTACATATTATTCATACTTATATCCTGTCAACATCCAAAAATGTTTTGAGGTAGCCTGCAATAATAGACACCTATCCAATAAAAACATTAAAATGAAAAACAGGTGGGGAAAAAAAAACAGCAGGTGGCATGGGAGACAGACAAAGGTAGATACCAAAGACTGAGACTTAGAATCTAAGAAAACTTCATCTCTGACCTTCCAGTTCCAGGGAGATAATACTACAGGAAACAAGATGGTTTATAGACTCATAAACTGACAAAAGAGAGGTTGCATCAGTTCTTAACTATGAAACACTCCTGGCAGCCACAGCAAATCTCTAGGACAACATATCAATGGCATCAAAGCAAGAGTATACTTCAGTGATAGAGTGAATTAAGTTCCCCGTTTGGGACCCAGGCCAGGGCTAGAGAGATGAACTCTGAAATGTAGAGCTCAAAAATATATCCTCTGTCGGCCAGGCACAGTGGCTCACACCTGTAACCCCAGAACTCTGGAAGGCCGAGGCGGGCAGATCATGAAGTCAGGAGATGGAGACCATCCTGGCTAGCACAGTGAAATCCTGTTTCTACTAAAAATACAAAAAATTAGCCGGGCTTGGTGGTAGGCGCCTATAGTCCCAGCTGCTTGGAAGGCTGAGGTAGGAGAATGGAGTGAACCCCGGAGGTGGAGCTTGCAGTGAGCGGAGGTCCTGCCACTGCGCTCCAGCCTGGTCAACAGAGCAAAACTCCGACTCCAAAAAAAAAACACATATATATATATACATACACTGTGTCTTCTCCATACCCAAGTGTCCCCTTCTGTGAGAGACTTTCTTACACCACTGCGGGGAAGAGAATTTTTCTCTGCTATATTTGCTTGAAAGAATTAAAGGTGTAGGGCAAAGATTCTTGGAAATTATGTCATTTACAATCCTCAAAAGTGAGAAAAATAAAGCCCAGAAGAGAAGACCTTCCAGGAAAGTTCCAGAGCCAGAGGTAGACCCAGTACATTGTTTCTGTTTTTGTTTTGAGAGGAAGTCTCACTGTATGGCCCAGGCTGGAGTGCAGTGGAGCCATTTCACTCACTGTAACCTCCGCCTCCTGGGTTCAAGCTATTCTCCTGCCTCAGTATCCTGAGTTGCTGCGATTACAGGAGTCCACCACCACGCCCAACTAATTTTTGTATTTTTAGTAGAGACAGGGTTTCACCATGTTGGCCAGGTTGATCTCGAACTCCTGACCTTAAGTGATCCGCCTACCTAGGCATCCCAAAGTCCTCCGATTACAGGCGTGAGTCACCGCACCCAGCAGACCAGGTAAGTTTTAATCAAGTACTCTGAACTATGCAACAAACACTAGGAAGTAATAGAAAAAAAATAATCTAAAAACCCTCTGGAGAGTCAAAGAATTGCAGATTTTAAAAAGCATGAATACTTGAATTCGTGGTATTCAAAAACGACCTCGCACTTACTCGCATGTACAAACTGCCTGCCCACCTCTATCAGAGCATTTTTTCAAGCTGTGCTACAGTTAACTATGTACTGCCCAAAGCCAATCTGTCCCTGCAGATCATAAGCTCTTAAAGACCAGGACTTCAGGAGAACAATCAAAACTTCAGAGAGAAGGGAGCCACCG
>NW_022310123.1:2098-4877 GCF_002776525.5 Piliocolobus tephrosceles
GGTCCGGAGACCCCGTCGCCCGTCGCCCAGTCTCACCTCGGGCCGCCGCCTCCCAGTGCTAGCTCCTCGCCAGCGCCTGGGCCGACTAGAGCGCAGCTGAGCAGCCGACAGAGACGCCGCAGCCTCAACAAGGGAGACCCTGGGCGGGGCCGCTGCCGACACAGCCGCTTCAGCCGGTGTTCCCCGCTCAGGATCCGGCTCGGATCAAGGAGCTGCAGCTGGCGCTGGGCTGAAGTGGGGACACACACCACGCAGGTGTAGAGGGCCCCGCCGGCCGCCCGCCGCCCACTGCCCGCCGCCCCGCCCCCAGCGGAGCCGGACGCCCAGGACCCGCCCCCCGGCCAATGGGGAGCGTGCATAATCAGGTACTTAAAATAATTCTCCAAAATTAACAATGGTATCCTATTATTAGTACCATTGATAATTATTAAAATCGATCATTGATGTGTAATAACCATATTATTACTCCTAATACCACAGGCAGGGTACACGTACCTGTGGGCCCCCAGCCGCCGCCACGCCCCGCCCCCACCTGTGTACCTAAGAGCCTGGGCACTGAACATTCAGACAAAACGTCCA
Organism: Piliocolobus tephrosceles; assembly: GCF_002776525.5. Taxonomy (NCBI): domain Eukaryota; kingdom Metazoa; phylum Chordata; class Mammalia; order Primates; family Cercopithecidae; genus Piliocolobus; species Piliocolobus tephrosceles. The sequence continues at coordinate 2,678 of NW_022310123.1, forward strand.
GGGTGAGAGTGTTCACGTCCCAGCGTATGTGTTTGAAAGCAGGGAACTGAGATTCTTCTGAGTTAATGCAGGCGATTGGGCCAAAAAACAAGGCACATCCACCTGTGAATGGGGTGAGCTCCCAGCTGGCGGCGCAGAGGCTGTAGATATGAAGGAACTCACTTCCCTGCACACTGAACTGCATCAGCATCTCCACATCGACCGCACCTGGGCTCTGCTCGCCCCTCCAAACTAGAATGACAGTGGCTGCTTCTGGACAGTATGTCAAGGACGGATGGACAGACATCCTGGACACACACTGTACAGAGATCAGGGGCTGGGCAGGGGGAAGCGGCACAGCCTTGGGGCCAGTAGGGGCGAGGCCAGGAAGCCTCGGTGAAGGCCTGCATCTCCTCATCCAACAGAAGCAGGAGCGGCCACCCAGTGTGGGCTGCAGCTGCGATGAAGTGGCCAGTGGGACATAGCAGGAGGCCGTGGCCAGCCTTACCCCCAGCCCGGGAGGAGGGCCCCATCTGCGGGCACTGCCCCGGGAGCCGGCATCCTGAGACCCCAGGGAAGGTGGGAAATTGCCCATGGGCATTGGGCGCTCAGGCTGGAGGTGGTGAGACCTCGAGGCCCTGCAGTCGGGGAGGCGAGGGCAGAGGTGGCCAGCTCAGTGAAGGGCTTTGGCAGGAAAGGCCCGCAGAGGCTGCCTCGCCAGCCCGGGGGAGGTTGCTTCCACCCCAGAGGCTCCACAGGGCCCTCGGTGGTGATGCCTAACCTTGTCCTCTGACAGAGGACCATCGAGACAGAGTCACTCAAACCTCTGCCAAGCTCCGCACCCAAATGAAGCTGTTACCACAGACGCTGAGGCAGGCAGTGCTCATCTCAACTCTGTACAAGTGGTTTCTTTAGCCAGTTCTCCAAATTCTTAATGACAAACCACACTAAACGTGGGTTTTCAGTATCACCTATGCTCATAGCTATGTGTAAAATAACTATCACAAGGAAAACTAGGTGGTGAACCCAGGAGGAGGAAATCCCCACGACGAGTCCAGAGAACACCAACGGACGGTTGGCTCTTCCCGGCTGAACCCAGGAGCTCTTGTCTGGGCTCACCTCCGTTCTCATTTCCAGATTGATTTTGACTTTCCCACAATTTCATTATGAAAATGTTCTAACATATTTAAAAAGTGGAAGAACAGTACAACGAGCGGTCAAGTTTTCTCCACGTGGAGCTCCAACAACGGCTAACATTTTGTTAGATTTGCTTTCTCACTCTCTCTGTAGATCAGACAGAGAGACACATTTGTTTCTCCTCTGGAGCCACTTGAAGGTGAGAGGCTCCTGCTGCCTCACCGAGGCCTCAGACACACATTCCCTAGGAACCAGGGCCCTCTGCAGCCGCAGAACCATCATCGGCTCACCTCAGTCCCAGGGCGGGGGAGGGGGTCCCACTCTGCACCCTCCCAGCTCTCCTCCGCCCCTTCCCTCAGGCTGGCCCAAGAGCAGCCTGAACAGTCAGGTGCTGGGGACACCGAGCTGCCCCTCCTCGGCCCACAGCCTCAGGCCACCTGTCTCATCTGTGACTGAGAAACAGAGCTGCAGCTGGAGGCGGGAGGCGGGACACCCTGGGATCTACCCATGGCCAGGCCGAGCTGCTCTCATCACTCAAGCTTCACTTTCATCACTTGCTCTACCAAATAAACTAGAATGAAATACGCCACGTCCTCCTTTCCACACACTCCCAAGCCTCCCATCCCACTTCCCGGTGCTGACCCCATAAGAACACTTTGTGCGTCTTTCCAGGTATTTTCTATCCTCCTCAAGCACAGAACCACATTCAGAGTGAATTTTTATTTATTTTTTATGAGAAATGGCACCAGGGCAGATGATGATTTTTTTTGTACCACTTCTTTACTTTCTTGGGCATTTTCCGCACCAGGACAGATGGGCTCTGCTCTCCTTCCTCCCCGCCCAAAGCTGCCTCACAGCAGCCACACACAGAGCTGTAAACCCTCGCAAGACTGTGGGTGTCTCGGGGTGTCCCACGTCCCCAAAGACCAAGGGGTCACAGCTCCACATTGTCCAACAACACTTCAGACATGGCCTCGAGCCTGGGAACCCTGCTGGCCAGCCCAGGCCAGCAACAGAATAGAGGTGTGAGAGGTAACATCTGCACTTCTTAAAAAAAAAAAAAAAAAAAAAAAAAAAAGGCAGA
>NW_022310125.1:0-6359 GCF_002776525.5 Piliocolobus tephrosceles
GGGATGTTAAAGAAAAGTAGACAAGACCGGGCGCAGTGGCTCATGTCAGTAATCCCAGCACTTTGGGAGGCTGAGGTCAGTGGATGAGGTCCAGAGATTGAGACCATTCTAGTGAAATGGCCAACATGGTGAAACTCCATCTCTACTAAAAAATACAAAAATTAGCTGGCCGTGGTGCCATGTGCCTGTAGTCCCAGCTACTCAGGAGGCTGAGGCAGGAGAATCTCTTGAACCCAGGAGGTGGAGCTTGCAGTGAGCCAAGACGGCACCACCGCACTCCAACCTGGCGACAGAATGAGACTCCGTTTCAAAAAAAAATAAAAGAAAGAAAAGGAGATGAGGGCAGGGGATGTTAAAGAAAAGGCTATTTGTGACACTTGCTAAAGATGGTACCAGGAAGGCTGTATTCAGGCGGACCATGGTGATAGGTATAGGGACTACTGCAATGGGGTCTGGCAGTGGGGGAGGGAGGGGACTCAATTCTCCTCTTGTCCAACAAGGAAAGTTACTAAGAGGAAACATCGGGGTAAGCGGGATTCTTTTTTCTTTCTCTCTTTTTGAGACAGGGTCTCGCTCTGTCACCAAAGCTGGAGAGCAGTGGGGCTATCTCAGCTCACTGCAACCTCCGCTTCCTGGGTTCAAATGATTCTCCTGCCTCAGTCTCCTGAGTAGCTGGGATTACAGGCGCACACCATCAAGCTTGGTTAATTTTTGTGTTTTTTGATAGAGAAGGTATTTCTCCATGTTGGCCACACTGGTCTTGAACTCATGACTTCAAGTGATCTGCCCACCTCGCCCTCCCAAAGTGCTGGGATTACAGGTGAGCCACTGCACCTGGACTGTTAGTGAAATCCTTGTTAGAACAACTCGACAAAATTCTTGCTGAAAGCAGGACAGGGTAAGAAGATAGTGAGGGTGGTCAGATATCGAGGGTAGGGGGTTTTCACTAAATTGACAAGATTCTTGCTCAAACTGGATTCCACAAGGACAGAGAGGGAAGTCCAGTGTGAGGCCTAGTCAGAAGGGACTCAGAGGAAATCGACTAAAGTTTTGATCAAGGGAGACTTTGTTAGGAAAGGACATTTAATACCTTTTAAAAATTTTCTTCCATTTGGCTGGGCGCAGTGGCTGACACCTGTAATCCCAGCACTTTGGGAGGCTGAGGTGGGTGGATCACCTGAAGTGAGGAGTTTGAGACTAGCCTGGCCAACATAGAGAAATCTCCTCTCTACTAAAAATACAAAAAAATTAGATGGGCATGGTGGTAGGCATCTGTAATCCCAGCTACTCAGGAGGTTGAGGTAGGAGAATTGCTTGAACTCTGGAGGTGGAGGCTGCAGAGACCTGAGGTCATGGCACTGCATTCCAGCCTGGGTGACAGAGCAAGACTCTATCTCAAAAAAAAAGAAAAGAAAAAGAAAGAAGGAAAAAAATAATTCATTTGCTTTGTCTTTGCAATGGTCAGTGGCAAGAGTCCAAATATATATTTATTATTTATTGGAGAAAAAAGAGTCTTAGTTGGAACAGAGAAAAGTTGACTACTAGAAATCCTTTTCTTGCAGGGAACAGGGGTAAGGTCTAGTTCTGTCATCCAGGCTGGAGTGCAGTGGTGCAATCTTGGCTCACTACAGCCTCGACCTCCGAGGCTGAAGTGATCCTCCCTTCTCAGTCTCCCAAGTAGCTGGGACTACAGGCACACCACCAGCATGACTAGCTAACTTTTGTTTTTGGGTATTTTTTATAGAAGCAGGGTCTGTAGAAATCTTTTTTTTCTTTTTGGAGACAGGGTCTCACTCTGTTGCCCAGGCTACAGTGCAGTGGTATAATCTTGGCTCACTGCAACCTCTGCCTCCAGGCTCAAGCCATCCTCCCACTGCAGCCTCACTAGTAGCTGGGACCACAGGCATGTGCCACCATGCCCGGCTGATTTTTGTATTTTTTGTAGAGACAGGGAGTCTCACTTTGTTGCCCAGGCTGGTCACTAACTCCTGAGCTCAAGTCATCTGCCCGCCTCAGCCTCACAAAGTCCTGGGATTACAGGCAAATCCTTTGATTCTGAGGTGAGGAGCCAGTTCACACTTCCCAGTACTCTGACCTTTCCCACCTTCTTAACAGAACAAATACCCATGAAGCATTTAAAACATTCCATAATGTTTGAGTAGGATTGATTGAGTATTGGAATAGTGATCATTATGTTGACAGAAATTATTTCTGGGTGGTGAGATTACAAGCAATTTTCTTTATTTATCTGAGCTTTCCTATACTTTCCAAAAATTCTACAACAAAGAAAGGCCTCAATAATTTTTCGTTTGAAAGGAGTTAAGACAGCTGGCTCTCCTGCATTTGGGGCCATCAAAACCAGTAAGTTTTCTAACCAAAATGAGGAGACCCCACCATTCTATCACCCTATTGGACTTGGGGTCAAAGGGCAGGTCTCAAAGCCTAAAAATATTACCTCCTTGAAAGAATGCTGAAGCCCCAATCTGTCAAGAAGGCTTGCAACCAAGCACCCTGGCACAGGAGCAAGTTAGCAAAATTTTTGTACTTTGAAACATGGAAAATCAGACTGACCCTTCTGGCTACCAAAAAAGAAAAAGAAAAAAAGAAAGAAGAAGAAGAAGAAAGTATGAAAGCCTAAGGCAAAATGACAAACCTAGTTTCAAGATTATAAAGGAGAAACCACTTGTCTTCAGTTGTATTATAACAGAGGGTGTAAAGCTGGGCCTCATATCTCATTCTTTACAAGCAAATCCCATAAAAATGAGCTGGCTGCACTCCAGGTACCCAGATCTCAAAGGATCTCTGTTTCCAATGAAGCCCCTGTCCTCTAGCCCCAACTTTCTCTTTTCTCTGCTTTCTTATGGGAGAAGGAGAGAAAGGATGCCTTGGATCTCTTTCCTTTTACCCTGAAATTGGTTGAAAACCAAACTGCTACTTTCTCCCTTCTCACATTGCACCTATTACCAATTGTTTTTTGAGACTGAGTTTCTCTCTTGTTGCCCAGGATGGAGTGCAATGGCATGATCTTGACTCACTGCAACCTCTGCCTCTTGGGTCAAGGGATTCTCCTGCCTCAGCCTCCGTAGTAGCTGGGAATACAGGTGCTCGCAACCATGCCTGGCTAATTTTTGTATTTTTAGTAGAGACAGAGTTTCACCATGTTGACCAGGCTGGTCTCAAACTCCTGACCTCAGGTGATCCACCTGCCTTGGCCTCCTAAGCACTGGGATTACAAATGTGAGCCACTGTGCCCAGCCCTATTACCAATATTTTCCTTTTTTTTTTTTTTTTTTTTTAGAGGAAGTCTCACTCTTTCACCCAGGCTGGAGTGCCGAGGTGCAATCTCAGCTCACTCCAACCTCCACCTCCCAGGTTCAAGCTATTCTGCTGCTTCAGACTCCTGAGTAGCTGGGACTACAGGTGTGTGCCACAATGCCTGGCTAATTTTTTGTATCTTTAATAGAGATGGGGTTTCACCGTGTTAGCTGGGATGATCTCAATCTCCTGACCTTGTGATCCACCTACCTCAGCCTCCCAAAGTGCTAGGATTACAGGTGTAAGCCACGGCACCAGGCCTCAAGACCAAACACTTTTACATAATTCCCACTCTACTCTGGCTAAATGTCATAGAAAAAATGAGGTCCACCCCCATCTCACAGTAAAGGCCAATTGGGGAGCCTAGACTTCCATCCTTGCCAGGTTGTAAAGATGTATCCCCAATTGTCCTCATGTGCCACCCAATTTACGCAGTGGTGATGGAGAAGGCACAGTGGGGAACACTTCATCCTGGACAGTATCAGAGGAGACCACATGGGGAGCTCGGACTTCTAATGTTACCAGCTGGGATAGAAATTCAAGCTCCCTATGGGGAGAACCCCACTTCATGCCCCACTGCCCCAGGTAGTGTCAGAGGCAGCCTAGTGGAGTGAGGACTTTGACCACAGCTCTGCAATAACAAGGCCACCCTCTGCAGTGTCAGTGGAGGCCACATCGAAAGCAGTAACAAAGAGCCCTTCTACTTCCCAGCCAAGGTGGTACCAGCAGAAGCCTAGTGGAGAGCCTGAATGTCTCTCCCCACCCAGAGGCACCAACACCTCCCCACTTGTCTCTCCTTTCAATGTTAAGGATGCCTGAGTGGAAAACCTGGACTTCCACCCTGATCTGGCAGTAAAAAGGCGGCAGCCATTTTCTCCCACTAAACCAGTGTCAGACATTTGAGTGGTATTGGCTTAAGTACCAGATTTAAATAAAATCCAGGGTTTTATAATATCAAAATGTCCAGGTTTCAATTACAGATCCCTTGTCGTAGAAAAAATCAGGAAGATCTCAAAGTGAACAAGAAAAGACTCTGGCTGGGTGAAGTGACCCATGCCCATAATCCCAGCACTTTGGTAGGCCAAGGTGTGCAGATCACTTGAGACCAGGAATTTGAGACCAGCCTGACCAACATGGTGAATCCCTGTCACTACCAAAATATACAAAACTTACATGGTAGCGCGTGCCTATAATCCCAGGTACTTGGGAGGCTGAGGCATGAGAATCACTTGAACTGGGGAGGTGGAGACTGCAGTGAGCTGACATCGTGCCACTGCCTCCAGTCTGGGCAATAGAGTGAGACGCTGTCTCAAAAAAAAAAAAAAAAAAAAAGGAAAAAGAAAGAAAGAAAAAAAGAAGGACAGACACAAACACAGGCATGGCACAGATGTTAGAGTGATCTGACAAAGACTTATGTCAGAGGCGTCTGAACCTAAGGAACTCCATCTTGAATAGAGGTTATTCAGCCTAAAATAAGGCTAAATAAGGTTACTCAGAGTAAAATAAGGCTGAGACCTTCGGGGCAGCATTCCCAGGAGGCTAGGCATTCTATGTCACAGGATGAGGTAGGAGATCAGCACAAGATACAGGTCACGAAGATCTTGCTGATAAAACAGGTTGAGGTCAAGAAGCCAGCTGAAACCTGCCAAAACCAAGATGGCCATGAGGGTGACCTTGGGTCATCCTCACACCTCATTATATGCTAATTATAATGTATTAGCATGCTGAAAGACACTCCCACCAACACCATGACAGTTTGCAGATGCCACGGCAATATCAGGAGGCTACACTATATGGTCTAAAAGTGGAAGGAAAAAAACTTTTTAAATAAATAAATAAATAAGTAAAAGGGAGAGGAACCCTCAGTTCTGGGAATTACCCACCTCTTTCCCAGAAGACTCATGAATAACCCACTCCATGTTTAGCACATAATTGAGAAATAACTGTTAAGCATCCTTAGTCCAGCAGCCGTGTTGCTGCTCTGCCTATAGAGTAGTTGTTGTTTCTTTCTTTACTTTCCTTGTAAACTTGCTTTCACTGTACTCTATGGATTGGCCTTGAATTATTTCCTGCATGATATCCAAGAACCCTGACTTGGGGTCTGGATCAGGACCCCATTCCAGTAACCCTTATAGCAGCCATCATAGAAACACCAGTGAGCGATTAAGAATCTGATTGTGCCAGGCAAGTTGCCTGTAGTCCCAGCTACTGGGAAGTCTGAGGAAGTGGGATCAGTTGAATCCTGGAGTTCAAGACAAGCTGGGGCAACACAGAGAGACCCTGTCTCTAAGCTACAACAACAAAAACACACTTGAGGCTGAGCATGGTGGCTCATGCTTGTAATCTCAGGACTTTGGGAGGCTGAGGCAGGCTCGATCACGAGGTCAGGAGATCAAGACCAGCCTGGCCAACATGATGAAACCCTGTCTCCACTAAAAATACCCAAAATTAGCTGGATGTGGTGGCAGGCACCTGTAATCCCAGCTATTCAGGAGGCTGAGGCAGGATAATCGCTTGAACCCAGGAGGCAGAGGTGGAAGTGAGCCAAGATCGCACCATTGCACTCCAGCCTGTGTGACAGTGTGAGACTCCATCTCAAAAAATAAATAAAATTAAAAAATAAAACCACACTTGAGACAAACAAAAATTAGACTGCTCTGTCTATGGAAAAGACATTCTTTTGTTTTTTTGGTTTTTTGGTTTTTTTTTTTATTATTATACTTTAAGTTCTAGGGTACATATGCATAACGTGCAGGTTTGTTACATATGTATACCTGTGCCATGTTGGTGTGCTGCACACATCAACTCGTCAGCACCCATCAATTCATCATTTATATCAGGTATAACTCCCCAATGCAATCCCTCCCCCCTCCCCCCCCCATGATAGGCCCCAGTGTGTGATGTTCCCCTTCCCAAGTCCAAGTGAGCTCATTGTTCAGTTCCCACCTATGAGTGAGAACATGCGGTGTTTGGTTTTCTCTTCTTGTGATAGTTTGCTAAGAATGATGGTTTCCAGCTGCATCCATGTCCCTACAAAGGACGCA
>NW_022310126.1:0-6213 GCF_002776525.5 Piliocolobus tephrosceles
AGGAAATAACAGGTGTTGGAGAGGATGTGGAGAAATAGGAACACTTTTACACTGTTGGTGGGATTGTAAACTAGTTCAGCCATTATGGAAAACAGTATGGCAATTCCTCAAGGATCTAGAACTAGATGTACCATATGACCCAGCCATCCCACTACTGGGTATATACCCAAAGGATTATAAATTATCCTACTACAAAGACACATGCACACGTATGTTTATTGTGGCACTATTCACAATAGCAAAGACTTGGAATCAACCCAAATGTCCATCAGTGACAGACTGGATTAAGAAAATGTGGCACATATACACCATGGAATACTATGCAGCCATAAAAAAGGATGAGTTTGTGTCCTTTATAGGGACATGGATGCAGCTGGAAACCATCATTCTCAGCAAACTATCACAAGAACAGAAAACCAAACACCGCATGTTCTCACTCATAGGTGGGAACTGAACAATGAGTTCACTTGGACTCGGGAAGGGGAACATCACACACTGGGGCCTATCATGGGGAGGGGGGAGGGATTGCACTGGGGAGTTATACCTGATATAAATGATGAATTGATGGGTGCTGACGAGTTGATTGGTGCAGCACACCAACATGGCACAGGTATACATATGTAACGAACCTGCACGTTATGCACATGTACCCTAGAACTTAAAGTATAATAAAAAAAAAAATAAATAAATAAATTTAAAAAAAAAGAACATAGTGAATGGAGAGCACAATTGGACTCCATGAGAATACGGTTGAATCATAAATCTCTCTTTAGCAGAATCCATTTAAAAACATATAAATTAGTATTTCGTTTAGGGCATGTTGGATGTATTATGTGAACTATGTCCCTAAGAATTAATTAATTGTAGTAATGCTTTCTTGGAAAACCAAATGCTACAAATAAATATTGTAAATCAGAATTGGTGCCAATATTAGAATGGTATATATAGTAAGTATTACATATAATTTAGCTTAGGTAATGCAAAGTATATATGGTAATATATTGCAAATATTCAAAATATGCTTAGCTCCCCTTATTATTATTCTCCACTATGTTTTAGAGTATTTTAAATTCATAATCTAAAAAAATTAATAATCTGTTTTTCTTATATCAGAAGTTTTATGAAAATTATAAATTGCAGAATATACACTATCAGGATTTTTAACCAACTTTCTTATATTACATACAAGTGCTCTTTACTATGTCTTGGCCTGAATTATTTTATATTTTGTATCTGTAGGCTGTGGGATGATTTTTACTTCCATAATTGCTTTTAAAATTGTTTTTTAATCTGACATTTGATGCATTTTTGTTGTTGTTAAGACGGAATCTTGCTCTGTCGCCCAGGCTGGAGTGCAGTGGTGCTATCTCAGCTCACTGCAAGCTCCGCCTCTGGGTTCACTCCATTCTCCTGCCTCAACCTCCCCAGCAGCTGGGACTACAGGCGCCCGCCACCACGCCCAGCTAATTTTTTTGTATTTTTAGTAGAGATGGGGTTTCACAGTGTTAGCCAGGCTGGTCTCTATCTCCTGACCTCATGATCCACCCGCCTAGGCCTCCCAAAGTCCTGGGATTACAGGCATGAGCCACCGCGCCTGGCCGATGTATTTTTAAAGAAAACATGGCAAACATAATTTTATTTTTTTCTTCAAATTATTGATGCAAGACTAAGAACGATCAAAGAATGGGGTTAATAAAATTACTACAATGATTTTTAAATAATTATTTGAAATATCATGCACTGAACGTTTAAAAACATAATTAACAAATTGAGTTGAGTATTTTCGCTGATGCTTTATAGAATAATAATATATAATGGACTATTTTTTGTTTATTCATTTATAAATTAAGAGTACAAAATTTAGTAGGAATTTGTTGAAAATAGGTTATATGGAAAGCTTTGAGAGATATAATTTGTGGAGGTTGAAAACTACTTTAGTCACAATATTAATTCAACATAAGTAAAATTAACAATTATATTTAAAATGTGATAGTTATTTAAGAAACTCGCAATTATAACTTATTGTGCCTTAACAGTTACTTGTGTAAGTAATGAATTATTTGTCAACTAAAACACATCTAGTAACATCTACTGATGAAAAGCTGCAATATTAAAGACTCAATATAACTAAACTGTCACTTAAAAAATTTTAAAACATCTACAATTTATGAATATCTTCTTCCTTCCAAACAGTAATGAGATCGCCAACTTTTATCAGTATTTTAGTGACATTTTGGTATTTATATTTCATAATTTGTCATAGTTATTATTACTGTTTCTAGTCAGCACTTGTTTATTATATAATCAGAATAGAGTTTCAGTAGTAACCGCTACATAATTTGAAGATAAATAATCTTTTGAAGAAGTCTATGATTTCAGTAAGTTGGGTCTTATAAAAGTGATACTAAAAATCTAATGTTTTACAATTATTTTCTCTCTTGGTAATCTAAACTAAAGTATCTGTAGTTAACATAGTACCAAGCATGGTAATATATGTAATAAGAATATTTTCTTGGGCTTTAACTTACATATGTGTGAATTCTAGAATTTAGTTACAGGCAAGGGTGACTGACTGTGTCTTAAATCAGACTGCTAACGTTTACAGTCATAGACACAAGATAAAAAATACAACTAGCACTAACTGGGGCACTTCCAATAATGGCCTTATTGAAGAGGATTTATTACTGTGGTGCTAAAGCCCTGTTCAGAAGTTCTGTTCTGGGGTGTTGTGTGCTAACAGTGAAAATATTCATTGTGTAATATATATGCTGTGTGTACTTGCACACACACTGTGTGTATGTAAATATATAGCGTATGTACCTAGGAAAATATAAGAAAGATGATATAGATTTCACTCAGACCCACCATGCCCTAGTCCATATATTTTAAAACTTGAATTTGTCTATTGTAAATTTTATCTTTTTGAATTAGTTAGCTCTTTCATTATCATTAAGGTCTAAACAGAAACAGGTAGGTGAACTGTTCTTATGAACCATTCCTTATTTGCATAATTTTCCCTGAATTAATTTAAAACTCCATTTTTTTTTAATTGAGTTATTAGTCAATGTACGTTGCAACTCAGTCAAAGTCTTCTAAATATAGTTCTCTCTTGCTTGGCCTCCATGTCCTCTTTGAACTCTGCCAACCCCGTTTTAGACTCAGGACACTGACATATGTGGGCTGTATCAACAGGACTTCAAGGCCCTCTTACTTCTAGTTGAGTTCCACCAATGATTAGCCCCAGTAGGAAATCTAAAGGGTGAAGGAGAGATAGTTCAGGAAAATTATCCTCAGGCTCCCTCTTACTAAGATCACAACAGTTGGCTGTGTTCCTTTACTGAAGATAACTAATTCTCAAAGCTATATTTTTTTCTTGTTCCTATAACCTCACCCTCCTTTTATTGTTAAAAAAATTCAGCTAGTGCAGGTGTCTGCACTAACACTTGAGTTTTTTACACCTCATTCACACCTTCATAATTTATTCTTATACAAATAAAACCTCTTCAAATTATCTTAACTGAAATGTGCTATGTGTCTCCATTTGGGATGTAGATTGATACATTTTCAGGATGTAGATTCCTACATGTCCATGAGGATACATCAGTTTGCTTGAAATCTAAGAAAATATTAATGGTGATCTAGTAAGTTTGCTAAAACTGACAGATGATAATGTGTTAACACCTACTGTAATTTAGTTATTTATTTTTCAGGAGAATTCACAGGGCAAAGTACAGAATACTGTGAAAATAATTTGAACATATTACTAATAGACAATTTTTTTAAATGATTACTTAAAAACTAATTATAATTTATATTATGGAATAATTTATCGAATGTTAGAAGAGCATCTTCTGTGGTCAATATTTCTATTTAAGCCCATATAAATGCATTTAAAACTCAGTATAAAAATTAAGTACTTTTATTCATTACTGTGTTCCTTATGTTCAAAGAAATAATGAGGTTGTACTACTTCAAAATTTCTGTTTAATTGCTTTTTAAATAATAAGATTAGATTTAGATGTTATTTCAAGTGATAGATAAGCATGAAAAGAATTTTAAAAATAAGTGTTTAAAATACATTTTATTTCATCTTCATGAAATATGTCACAGTCATAATAAAATTGAATTAATAACACCTGGATGGAAAACTGAATTAAATACAAAAATACTAGCTATTACAGTTGAAATTTGAGTATGTTATTTCCTTTACTTTTCATTTCGTTATGTTTTCTAAACTGGTACCTAAGTACTAATTTATCAATTTCCCTCTCCAGTTCCACATTGTTAATCACTCAGTGTGTGGTGTGTAGGTTTACAGGATATGAGCATTTGGCTCAACTGGTGGGTGTATTTCTCTAATGAAGCCAAAGATCTATGCCCAGTCCCAACAGAAGCCACTTTGTTTCACATAGGAACTGTAACTACATAATGTATCTTTAAACGCAATACTAACTGGAAAAAATCAAATTATTCATATGCAAGCTTACTTTCATATTTTTGCTTGAAGAAATAGTCTCTACTTCAGTATTAAATAAAATAATAATAATATTAATACTGCTACTACTGATAAAGCATTTTAGCTTACCGTTTCCTGAATACAGCACTTCATCTTAAGCTCTCTCAAGTAGAAGGTGCTCATTTTCCATATCTCACAAAATTGTGAGTCAGGAGATTATATAGGAACCTCCATGATCCCTGCTGCTATGATTCTATTTCCAAATGATAAGTTCTTCACTTTTATGTGAAATCATCTGTGAATTAGAGGCTCTTAGCATCGTGTTATATATCATATTCTTTTCAATTTTTAACAGTGAATTTTGAAACATTCAATTTATTTAAAAAATTAAAAACATTAAAAAGAACGTATATACAAGTTTTACTTGTATCCTATTTATTTTACCAAACTTCTGTTCAATTTCTGTGTATTTTCTGTCTCACACACACATACACACATTCGAGGGTAAATTCTAAGTGAGTTGCTCCTTTATCTGTGAATGACTTTGTATATCATTGTGTGTGTGTTTCTTAAAAGGACATTCTTTCAAATAAGCACAGTTTAATGATAGATATCACAAAATCAAATTGATAAGATACTATTTATATAATGAATAGATTATTTTTAAATTTTATCAGTATGTCCCACTGGCGCTTTTTTTTTTTTAATTTTTTTTTTTTTTTTTGGTCTAGTTTAGAATTCAATTCAGGTTGTCATCATTTGTCATTCTTTTAAGGCCTCTTTAAGGTGATATAATTTTTCAATCTTTATTTTTTCATGACCGTGGTATTTTTTTTTTCTTTTTTTCTTTTTTATTCTTATTATACTTTAAGTTCTAGGGTACATGTGCATAACATGCAGGTTCGTTACATATGTATACTTGTGCCATGTTGGTGTGCTGCACCCATCAACTCGTCAGCACCCATCAACTCGTCATTTACATCAGGTATAACTCCCAATGAAATCCTTCCCCCCTCTGCCCTCCCCATGATAGGCCCCAGTGTGTGATGTTCCCCTTCCCGAGTCCAAGTGATCTCATTGTTCAGTTCCCACCTATGAGTGAGAACATGCGGTGTTTGGTTTTCTGTTCTTGTGATAGTTTGCTGAGAATGATGGTTTCCAGCTGCATCCATGTCCCTACAAAGGACACAAACTCATCCTTTTTTATGGCTGCATAGTATTCCATGGTGTATATGTGCCACATTTTCTTAATCCAGTCTGTCACTGATGGACATTTGGGTTGATTCCAAGTCTTTGTTATTGTGAATAGTGCCGCAATAAACATACGTGTGTATGTGTCTTTATAGCAGCATGATTTATAACCCTTTGGGTATATACCCAGTAATGGGATGGCTGGGACATATGGTACTTCTAGATCTGGATCCTTGAGGAATAGCCACACTGTTTTCCATAATGGTTGAACTAGTTTACAATCCCACCAACAGTGTAAAAGTGTTCCTGTTTCTCCACATCCGCTCCAGCACCTGTTGTTTCCTGACTTTTTAATGATTGCCATTCTAACTGGTGTGAGATGGTATCTCATTGTGGTTTTGATTTGCATTTCTCTGATGGCCAGTGATGATGAGCATTTTTTTCATGTGTCTGTTGGCTGTATGAATGTCTTCTTTTGAGAAATGTCTGTTCATATCCTTTGCCCACTTTTTGATGGGTTTGTTTGTTTTTTTCTTGTAAATTTGTTTGAGTTCTTTCTGGGTTCT
>NW_022310128.1:0-5772 GCF_002776525.5 Piliocolobus tephrosceles
GATGTCACAGTCTGCCTAGGAACTGTCATTACTGGAAGACTGGCCTTGGATCTTATGACCCAGTCCCCTAAGCGTTCTCATCCCATTTCTGGTTCCTCTGGTCACAGCACAAATTTCCAGCTGAAAGGGGAATGGAGACTGTGGGACCTAGGAGCAACAGGTTTCAGGCTGCCTCACTCCCTTAACATCAACATTGACAGGGGGAAAAGCCTACACTTCCCCCGTGAGTGCAAAACATTGACAGTATCTCTGGGTGACAATGAGAGAATTGGTTTGGTTTGATTTTCTCCCAGGTTTCTACTTTCCAGAGAGAGATTTTAACATTTTGTTCTGAGTTCTCCACCTCGTATTCTAATTCTTCATGGTTCTGGGACCAGACTGTCCTTAAGTCAGTGTTCTCTGAAGTGAGATTTGCTCATCTTCTGTGGAATAGATCTTGGGAAAGTGAACTTGACAGCTTGAATCTTCCTCATATTATCTCAATCTGGTGTACCTTGAGTGCCACGGGATAAATGTGGGACATCTTTCTGAAGCATCAGTTTCCCGTGATTCTCTTGAGATCAGGAGAAAAAACATGAATGTACTTAGGGATGACAGTCACAGGTTTCCAAGAGTATATCAGACTTCTCTCTGAAATGAGACTTGGATTGTCCTCTTTCTGATAAATTCCCAGATTTCACAGAAAGGCTGCCTTCTGCCATGAGGACACATTGATATAAAAGTTTGAGAGGTACTGGTGCATTCTTCACACTAACAGACATGTGAGGATGTATGACTCTAAACCACACGGCACAGAGTTCCTGCCTACTTAATGTTTACTTTTCTACCTCTGCCTCTGGTTTTGGTCCCAGGCAGCTGCTGATTCTTCTCAAAACCCCAGAGCTTGGAGTCAGAAGACTGATTTCAAAGTTCCAGTATCACCTTTTCCTTTCCTTTTTTTTTCCTTTTCTAGCCATGATATCAATCCCTCTCAGTCACTAAATGATGGTGACAATACCTTGTACAGTTGTTGGTGTTATTAAATCAGAGGTGTATAAGAGTATTTTGTAAAAACTGTAAAGGAGGATGTGGCTGTAGGGGCTGATGGTTCCATGAGGATTACTGCTCTTCTTTCCCACAGTTAAAAGAATATTGGCAGAGAAACAGCCCTGGTGGTCCAGCAGGAGCGAAGAAGAACAGGAAAACAAACGGCAGTAGCCCTGAGACAGCCACTTCTGGTGGTTGCCACTCACCTGGGGATGTGAGTCTTGGCTGACCAGGCTCCTGGGGACAGGGGGCCCAAGGGGCAGTAGAGGGTAATTGTTAAGATTGTGGATGGACTGTTGGGTACTAGTTAAGAATTCTGGGTTTGAATCCTGCCTCTCCATCTGCTAGGGATATGATTTAGGGTGAGTTGCTTGAGCTCTTTGGGCCTCTCTTTGCACATCTGTATAATAGAGGTGATATTATTGTTTGACTTCCATTTGTGAGGTTTAAATGAGATTTCTTATTGTTTTATGTTAATCCCTAGTACATGGCCTGCTGTAAACACCCAGGACACCAGGATATGGTCATTGCTGTTTGATTCTCCTCATGCCCAGTCTCAAGGGGAAGCCAGGACAATGAGAACAGCCACTTGCCATCAGGAGTCACAGAAAGGGCCCCAGGGTGGGATGGTAGGGAGACAAAAACCATGAGAGAAGTTGGCACAAAGGAGTTATGGGACAAAGGGTCCAAGATAGGCAGAAAAGAAAATGCTGCCAGTTGATGGGGAAGAACGGAAGTCAGAGGGCTTAGACACTGAGGGACAGAACATCTCCACGTGCACTCTCATCTCTTGTAGTCAGCAACAGGTATCGACGGAGAGGGCCCTACGTCATCTGCACCCCTCAAGGATCTGGAGGTAAGAGGCTCTGGGCGGAGGGGCAGTGACCCTGCAGGCCAGCCCTCCAACCTCCTCCCACAGCGGGGACTGGGTGCCCCTCTGCCAGCTGAGACAGCCCACCACACCCCAGCCCTGATGATTGTTCTCTCTACCGCTCCCCCACTCCTCCTCCACCTCCTCTTCTCTACATGCACCTCAGAGCCTGTGCCAAGAACTACCAGCAGCCCTGGACTCAAGGTCCGTAAAAATCAATCAACTGAATAACATCATCAAATCTTTGGTAAGAGTCCAGTGGGGTCCCCTGATTCCAGGCTGCCAATCCCGGGCTCCAGTTTCCCCTTGGGGCCCTGAAGAAAGGGACTGGGGGTCCCTGGTGCCAAGTGCAAATAGGGAGCTAGGGCACCCTGACCTCACTTGGAGGGACCCCAGAACACGCAGCGTGGCTCTTCTTTTGCTGCCCTCTTTGCCGACTCTCTCCTCTCCACACACCCCTGCTCTAGTCCTTGCTACACACGCCATGGGGTTGTTGCCTCTCGGGGGAGTGCGAGCCTGACTGGTTGTCAGGGGCCCCATATTTCTGCCGTGACTCAGTCCCTAATTTGCTCTTTGATTCTGGACAAGTCGCCTCTCCTTTCTGGACTCGTGTTTCCAGAGGAGGTAGTGAGTATCAAAGTGTCTGTTAGCTCTGAGAGTCCGAGATTTAAAGGCCCCCTAGAATGGAAACCTCAGCGCCAAGAGCTGCTGTCTGTCCTTTTCCGTTAGCCTATATCTGCTGTGAAGAACCGTTCCTGGCCCGTTCGTGCACAATAAATGTTTAATGAATGAACGCACTTTTCTAAATCGCAAGCGGGCAGAAGGGGGGGCCTTTCTCAAACTCCATCTCTAGAGGTTTATGTTCCTGTCCTCTCAAGAGATTCCACATTCAGACTTTGAGTTCTGTGGCTGCGAGTGAAAACCAACAAAGACCCAAATCCTCTGTCCTTGGGAGCTTGAGGAGAGTTGACCAGTTCGTGTTCCCATTGGGTCTGAGAACTTTGCCTTTAAAATCCATTCCTGGCCCCTGTCTACCGCTTCCTGGCTTGGGGAATAGAGTTGAGGGGGCCGCCCTCCGTCACCTTAATTTGACTCTCCCCACAGGAACAACAGAAGAAACAAGTGGAACATCAGCTGGAAGAAGTAATGTGATTTGTTTCCTTGCGATGTGACCGCTGGGTTTGGGGGGCACTCAGACGTAGAGGCCCCAGTCTCGCCCACTCCCAACCTGGGGAAGAAGGCTCACCCCTTAGATTGCACCCCATCCCAACAGGGTCCCTGATAACCTGGTCTCATATGTGGGCCGTTCCTGGGGCATTGGTGGCATTCTGGGGCATGTCTCTTGCTGTGCCATCTCTGCCTCCTCCTGGTAAGAGCTCTGTCTTCCTCTTCCTGTAGGAAAAGAAGGCAAACAACAAGAAACAGAAAACGGAAAGGGAGCTAGAGGTGAGTGGAGGGTGTGAAGTTTTCTCTTGTCCTCCGGAGAATGTTTCTTTCCTTCTCTTCCAGCACTTCCTTAGCTTTTCTCCCAAAGGTTCAAATCCAGAGATTGAATAGACAGATAGAGAAACTAAATACGGACCTGTATCACACGGAACGTTCTCTCAGATACTTTGAAGGTGGGAATCTGGGCACCCTGTTATCCTTCAACCTGGCACTTTGAAAGGTCTTTAGGGAGAGTCCTTTGGGCCCCATCTCAACTCTCTCATTACAGAAGAGTCCAAGGATCTGTCTGGCCGCCTGCAACATACAGTGCAGTGTATAGGAGAGTTAGAGCGGGCTCTCTCTGCTGTCCCCGCCACACAGGAGGAGAAGGAGATCAGTGTGAGTTCAACCACCTGCCCCGTCCCCTGGGAGCCCCGCTTCGCAGATGGAGGAGTGAGCCTAAAGGTCCCTTCTGCAGGATGGAGTGTCCTGCGCAGAAGGCATCATGGCCATTTCTTGCTGCTTTTGTGTCTGGTTGTTAGAGGCAGCCTGGGGAGGGGTCAGCTGCTGTGGGTGAGTTGGGGGGTGCGGTGGGGAGCGCGCATTGGACGCAGAGCTTGGAGGCCAAGTGCCTGCCCTGCCCTTACCTGGCTGTGGTCTTGGCCAAGTCCTAGGTGGGGTATTGGGTACTTGTACTGTGAAGGTACAGAACAGTGCCTTTAGTATGTTACCATTTCTGTAGAGAGGAAACTGTGTGTGCGTGTGTGTGTGTGTGTGTGTGTGTGTGTGTACATACTATGATAATATACATAAAACATGTCTGCAAGGTTCATAATAAACTCAGGAGAGAGCAACAGGGTGGCTGGGAGATACTTCCCTTCTTTCCCTTCTGAGTTTTGGACTATACGAATGTATCATCCTTTCAGAAAGTAAACAAAAGATTACTTGTCCCCTTCCTATCTGTGCCCCCATCCCCAGCAAGAAAAATGGGCTTAGAGAATCGGATAGACCAGGGTGTTCAAATCCCAACTCTGCCTAAGTGATCTTAGGCAAGCATTTAACCTCAAATACTCCATGATTTTTCATGCACACAATAGAGGGAATCATAGTACCTGTCTCCTATGGTGGTTGCGAGGATTAAATGGGATTGCTAGCATGGTACCTGGTGAAGCACTCCATAAAGGTTCAGACAGTGGTAATAATAACAGTAATAACAATAGCAATATTATTTGATCTCTCTGGACCTCTGTTAGCCAGCTGTAAATTCGATCTCTTTCCCTGTCCCTTCCAACTTTACGGAGTTCTTTTCAAAACCAGACCATGGGCTTGGAAATGCCTTGATCTTTACTGATCGAGTTGTATATTGAGCCTAGCTCTAGCCCTTTTAAGGGACACTGTGTGGAATGGCCCGGGCTCACCAGATGGAAACTTCTCACTCTTCACCATCCAGTTCTCAAGCCGCAGTCGAGCACTTATTGAGTGGCAGTTAGAGCAGTCCATACAGGAGAAGGCACGGCTGAGAAAACGCCTGACACGGGTGAGGTTTTGCAGAGGGAGAGATATGGAAGGAAAACGATCCCAGTGGCTAGGAGCAGGTGAAGACCAGTGACAACCCTTCCTAACTTCTGTGCCCATTCTTGCAGATGAGGGAGTCGCTTAAACAAGCCCAGCTACAGAGAGATGAATATGCTCAACATCTAAAAGGAGAGAGGGCCCGGTGGCAGCAGAGGATGAGAAAAATGTGGCAGGAGGTGAGGTCTGAGCGTTCAGCTCTCCCACCTTAGATCGGTCACTGGATCTTTCTAAGCGTCTGTAACATGGGAATAGTACAGCCAGAGGTGGTCATGGGTCTGGGCTTTGTGGAGGTGGGGGCAGAGAGGGAGACTGCAGCCTGTCCAGCCACCAGCCCCTCTCTCCAGGGCCCTTTTCCCGTGTGCTTTGGGCAGGTTTGCACCTTGAGGAAAGACAAGAAGGATGATATGCATCGGGTGGAGGAGCTGAAGAGGAGCTTGTCCAAACTGAAAAACCAGATGGGTAAGATGGGCTGGCATGACCTGGGAGCAGGCCTGGCATCAGAGGGCTGTGGGGGGGCTTAGAATGCCCCAGGGAGGTGAGTGGATGGAAGGGCTTTGAGGTAGAGGGAAAGAGGTCTGTGCCGGGAGATGGCAAAAATTGTCATCTCCATGAGCCTGAGTGTCCCCATCAGCAAAGGGGGCCCATTGTCAGTCACCCACAGTGCTCCCCATCTGAAAGTGGTTTGGAAGATTGGCTATCATCCGGGTACGAGGAATCATTAGCAGTGAGGCCAAGTTTTGGGAGCCTGAGAGGAGCTGTGCACAAAGAGGAGGGTGTTTTTTTGTTGTTGTTTGTTTTTTGTTTTTGAGAATCCAGAGGCCCTTATTATTGTCTGCTTCCTTTCTCAGCTGAATCCCTGCCCCCGGAGCCCCCAG
>NW_022310129.1:0-3599 GCF_002776525.5 Piliocolobus tephrosceles
TACTGCACCCGGAGGGGGGGCAGTCTGCACTAGCTAGCAGTTTACCCGCATGGGGAGTTTCCCCAGGGTGAGTTTTGTTCTCATAGAGCCAGAACCTCCAGACATAAGGATTAGACGGTGCAGCAGTGAGGAGAGTCAGATGCATAAGGCATAAGAGCATAGGTAAGCTAGACATGGTTACGGCTATGGGGATGACGGCGCAGGGTTAGCTTTAAGGGATTGTTCTTAGCTTTGTCCACAGTCCACGTGGTTGGTGCCTCCGTCTCTGCCGTGATCAGTCTGAGAAGATCGGAGGTCGGGTCCACTGGTTTGACATGTGTGTAGTGGATCCACGAAGCGATGCCTTCTACCTTGAGAGCAGTGGGAGTAGTCAGGAGTACTTGCAGTGGTCCTTTCCACCTGGGTTGGAGAGTCTCTTGTCGGTGCCACTTGACTAGGACCCAGTCTCCCGGCTGGAACGGATGGGACGTCTGCAGAGGTCCTGCTTCGTACAGTTCTCGTAGCCTGGGCCAAATTTCCTGGTGAATTTTCTGTAAGGCTTGTAGGGAGAACAAGAGCTCAGAGACATTTTCGGTTTCAGATTTGAGTAGATCATCTTTTAGACTGGGAACCAGGGGTGGGGGTCTGCCATACATGATTTCATATGGGGTGAGGCCCAGTCTATAAGGGGTATTCCGGGCCCGGAACAGAGCATAGGGGAGAAGTACTACCCAATTAGTGCGAGTCTCCATGGTCAATTTAGTTAAGGTCTCCTTTAGGGTCCAATTCATCCTTTCTACCTGTCCTGAGCTTTGGGGCCTATAAGCACAATGTAATTTCCAATTTGCCCCAAGAATGGAAGCCAAATCCTGACTTACCTTAGCAACGAAGGCTGGTCCATTGTCTGACCCTATCTGGACAGGAAAGCCATACCTGGGGAGGATTTCTTCCAAAATTTTCTTTGCTACAACCTGAGCAGTTTCTCTCTTAGTTGGGAACGCTTCTGTCCATCCTGAAAAAGTATCTACAAAGACAAGTAAGTACTGATACCCATATTTCCCGGGTTTTACCTCTGTGAAATCTATCTCCCAATAGATGCCAGGCCTAGTTCCTCTAAACCTGGTCCCTGCAGTGGCTTGGGTTCGGGGGAAAGCGTTGTTCAGTTGGCAAACTTTGCAATTTGTTGTAACATTGCTGGCCAGTTCAGCTATGCACCTGATCCTGAACTTGGCGTGCCTGATTAAGTCTATCATTCGCAGGGCACCCAGGTGGGTTGTCCGGTGGATGTGTTCCAATACCTGCCATCCTAATTTTTCTGGTAGGATGGTTTGGTCATCGATATCAGTCCACCACCCATTCTGAACCTGCTTTAGGGGAAGCGTGTCCATCCACTTGCGGTCCTGTTCGGAGTAATCGGGAAAACATGGCAAGTCTCGCGGGCCTGGATCAGGGAGCTGGAGTGCAAGGAGCTGACTGGGAGCCTTTGCTATGCTCCGTGTGGTTTGGTCGGCTAAGAAGTTGCCTCGAGCAATTGGTGTAGTTGGTTTCTGATGCCCAGGGCAATGTACGATAGCCAATTTCTTTGGTTTCCACAAAGCAGTTAATAGAGCTAGGATCTCTTGCTTGTTTTTTATTTCTTTGCCTTCAGCTGTTAATAGTCCTCTCTCTCTGTAGATGGCCCCATGTATGTGTGCAGTGGCGAAAGCATAGCGGCTATCCATGTATACTGTTAGTTTTTTCTCTGCCCCTAGGGTGAGGGCTTGGGTGAGTGTTACCAGTTCGGCTCTTTGGGCCAATGTCCCTGGGGGCAAGGGTTCCGCCCAGATTACCTCAGTCTCTGACATTACAGCCACTCCTGCATACCGCTGGCCTTGGTGGACGAAGCTGCTGCCATCAGTGAACCAAATGAGTTCTGCATCAGGGAGCGGACGATCTTGCAGGTCCTCCCACACCCCATGCACCTGAGCCAGTATCTCAGTGCACTCATGGGACGGGGCGTCCAAGTCTGGATTTGGCAGCAGTGAAGCAGGGTTTAAAGAAGTTGGGGGGAGAAAAGTTATTCTGAGGGGGTTTAACAGCAGTCCTTGATAGTGGGTGAGCCAGGCTTTACTCATCCATCGGTCCAGCGGCTGCTGGAGGATGCCTTCAATGCCATGCAGGGTTGTAATGCGCAACTCTTGCCCCATGATAAGTTTATCAGCGTCCCGGACCATTAGGGTGGTCGCCGCGATTATCCGGAGGCAGGGTGGCCAGCCAGCAGCCACTGAATCTAATTTCTTTGACAAATAGGTGACTGGCCTCTGCCAGGGGCCTAGGTACTGTGTTAACACGGCTTTTGCAACACCCTTACTTTCATCCACGTATAAGTGGAAGGGCTTGGAGACATCAGGGAGCCCCAGCGCGGGGGCTGATAACAAGGCAGTTTTGATTTGTTGGAAGGCCAGCTCAGCCTCTTCTGTCCAATTCAAGGGCTGCCATTCCTTTGTTGCCTGGTATAGGGGCTTGGCTAACTCAGCACATCTGGGTATCCATAACCTACAGAACCCTGCCGACCCCAGGAATTCTCTCACTTGCCGTGTCAGCTGGGGTCTAGGGATGCGTAGGACTGTTTCCTTTCGGGCTTCGGTTAGCCAGTGTTGCCCCCCTTTTAATAGGTACCCCAGATAAGTTACCTCCGGCTTGCAGATCTGAGCCTTTGTTGCTGAGGCTCGGTAGCCTAGCTCCCCCAGAGTCTTCAAGAGGTCCTCAGTCCCTTGAACACAAGTTTCCAGGGACTTGGCCGCTATTAAGAGATCATCAACATACTGCAAAAGAGTTATTTCAGGGTGTTGCCGCCAGTACTCACCCAGATCTTCATGAACGGCTTCATCGAACAGGGTCGGCGAGTTCTTGAACCCTTGTGGCAGCCTGGTCCATGTTAGCTGACCGTGGATGCCTCTCTCAGGATCAGTCCATTCAAATGCAAAGAGTTCTTGACTTTTGGGAGCCAGAGGAAGACTGAAGAAAGCATCTTTTAGATCAAGAACGGTATACCACTGTTTTTCAGGATGTAAGGCACTTAGAAGGGTGTATGGATTGGGCACAGTAGGATGTATGTCCATGACCCTTTTGTTAACTTCTCAAGTCCTGCATTGGCCTATAATCCATACTGTTGGGTTTACGAACCGGTAACAGCGGAGTGTTCCATGGCGAGTGGCAAGCCCGCAGGACTCCCTGGTCTAAAAGCTGGCGGATGTGAGGCGTGATCCCTTCTCTTGCCTCTAGGGGCATGGGATATTGCTGAACTCGAACCGGATCCATCCCTGGCTGAACTTCCACAAATATGGCAGGTCGATGTTTAGCTAGCCCCAAGCCTCCAGTTTCTGCCCATGCTTCAGGGAAACGCTGGAGCCAAGAGTCAATTTCCTGATCAGGGGGCTTTTGCTTTTGATGGAGTCTGTACTCATCTTCTAAGGTGACAGTCAGGATAGATATTGGCCTGTTTTGGGAATCAGTTATCTTGGGCCCTTCTGGCTCAAAGTGGATTTGGGCCCCCATTTTTGTTAGCAAGTCCCTCCCTAGTAGGGGGCAGGAGCTTTCTGGGATGACTAGGAAGGAATGGGATACTTTTCCCGTTCCTA
>NW_022310130.1:0-9041 GCF_002776525.5 Piliocolobus tephrosceles
AATCATGAATTTCAAATAATTTTCCAATTTAAAATTGATCTTACAGACTTTTCATTTAACTCTTATCTTGTCCTCATGTATCTCTTCATTTACACTTAAATTCTTGGTTCTGACCAACAATAACATTGTTCTTTTTTGTTTTACCTGACTATATATATACACACATATATATAATTGTTTATATGAAATACTTTTGAAATGAAAATAATATTAGTCTTAACAGTAAAGCTTCTGAATAAAATTAAAATTTCTTTGCAGCTCTATCCTTAAATGTAGAGGAGAATGTGCCCCTATCTTACTTCTTTCTAGCTATCTGTCTTAGAGAAAGGCTCACACATAGACCCAAAGGCACCTGTGTAAGAACATTCACTGCAATTGCACTTGGGCTTCTAAGCACAGGGTTAAGTAGATCTGAGTTCTGACATCTCATGCAGCAATTCCAAACACTGACAAGGTCTATACACTGCTGACGAGGAAAAGCGCCACACGCACCACCAGGTGAAGAAGGCAAAAGCTATAAATGGATTTACTAATGTGTTCCTGACAAATACAACTCTGTCCCAAGCTGAGCTCAACAACCTTTCTGGGTAGGGGTTAGGTATGCAAACTGCTCCATTAATTTTCCATCACAATTTAGAATGAACTGCTAATGAGTGCCAACTTTAACATTAAAAATCCTTTACGGGCCAGGCACGGTGGCTCACGCCTGTAATCTCAACATTTTGGGAGGCTGAGGCAGTTGAATCACTTGAGGCCAGGAGTTTGAGAGCAGCCTGGGCAACGTGGCAAGACCCTGTCTCTACAAACAATACAAAAATACTAGTGGTGGTGCACATCTGTAGTCCCAACTACTCAGGAAGCTGAGGCAGGATAATTGGTTGAACGTGGGAGGCGGAGGTTGCAGTGAGCCGAGATCACACCACTGCACTCCAGCCCAGGCAACAGAATGAGACTGTCTCAAAAAAAAAAAAAAAAATCCTTTGTGTATCGAGAGTAACTGACAAACGTATTCAAGTCAAGGATACGCACTTACCCACTGGCAGGGATGGAGATGAATTTTAATTAAGAATGCACCTAAAATCACAAAAAGATGTTTGGGGTAAGAAAATATTGAGAACCCATAACATGTAGCTTTTCTCAAGTTATAACACTGCCATCATTATTAATAACAATCTTATTACTGAACATGGAATCTATGACATCTTTTCTTCTAGAGAATTATTAAGGTATTTATTATTAAGTTAACATGGTCAGTGAAATTATGCTACTGGAGCACTTCCTCAGACCCCTGCAGTTGATAATCTCTACTGAATGAACCCAATGCATTTTCAAACTGTGTTACTAATGTCTGAAATTGACAGTGCTCCTCTACTCAAATTCATGAGCCCCCCCTCCTCATAAAATAAGATTCACCGGGAAAAAGACAGTCTGAAGGCTTTTCTGAAAATATGCTGAATTTGGAATCAGAAAACCTGGGTTTGAAGCTCAACTGTGCCGTTTGTTATCAACACGACCTTAAGCAATTAGCTTCTCCCTGAACCTGAATTTCCGTCTTCTAAAATAAGATGATGAGTATTACGGAGCCATTTCCAAGAATCTCTAAATAAAGGAAAAAGCTTGTTCTCTGAGAATTAAAACTTTAAATCAATACATAACACAAAGGGCCGAGAAATGCCAAAGGTTTCTGGTCTGGGCAGCTTTGGCAGTGGTTTCATGAACTATATTCTCAAAGCCAGCGGAGGTGTGCCCACCAGCTACAACAGGAAACGTGAAAATACGGAAAGATGACTTGTCCCGAGGCCACCCATAGTCAGGGATTTCAAGTACTGGACATCCAGCATAAGCCGCCCCTGTGGAGGGTGACTCGGTCCCAAGTAACCATCTGACTCATCCACCTAGGTCCGTGCTCGCTACACCACCTTCTGATGGTCATTTTGCTTCCCGCAAGGGCGACCCGCGAGAGAGAGCTCCAGCCACACAGACGCTGGGCACGGAGGCTCCAACAGGAGCCAGTGTTCAATGCAATGTAGCAAACTGGACATTCTAGCTATAGTGTAGCTTTTCAGGTAAATCTACTGCGTAAGTGAGTTAGCGCACTTTTGGGAGGGGGAGGCTCTCACTTAGTAGGATTCTCAAAAGGGTCTTTAATCTTAAAATAAGAACCAGAGGCCTATAGGAAGAGAATAATTTAGTCAGGAGGACTTGGCTGATTATGTGAGTTTCACAATAAGAGACAGATGCTTAGTACAGTGACATAATAAAATCTAGTTTCTGGGTCTGGAAGGCTGAAAGCTACTCCCTGCACCACAGTCAAGATACTAGTATCTAAGGAGAAAACCAATTGTCCTCAAATACATAAAATATACCTCTCAATGTGTCCACATGGATGTATCTGGAGTAATTTTTTTTCCTTTTTAAAATTTCTACCTATTACCAAGAATAATTATAAAAACTAAAAAGAGTTAATACATATAAAACTATAAAACACTATCTACAAATCTTAGTGGGGTTTTCTTAAACTCTAAGTAAATGACCATCTACTGTAAAAACATGAAATAAATGACAAATTACAATTTTTTTGAATCTGTACCCTAATGAAAAAGAACAGTACTGCTGTCTTACACATAGAAATAATCCTATCAATAATAAGGAATACTTTCTTTCTAAAGGCTATTTGTGCTTCCAACGTGGACTTTTCAGTTCAAAATT
Organism: Piliocolobus tephrosceles; assembly: GCF_002776525.5. Taxonomy (NCBI): domain Eukaryota; kingdom Metazoa; phylum Chordata; class Mammalia; order Primates; family Cercopithecidae; genus Piliocolobus; species Piliocolobus tephrosceles. Next base: position 2,710 of record NW_022310130.1, read on the forward strand.
AGGCTATGAGCACAGGAGAATGAAGACACAGAAAACTCTACCTGCTAAACGGAGAGGAAAAATTTATTTATTTATTTTTTTTGAGACGGAGTCTCCCTCTGTCACCCAGGCTGGAGTGCAGTGGTGCCATCTGGGCTCATTGCAAGCTCTGCCTCCTGTGTTCACACTATTCTCCTGCCTTAGCCTCCCAAGTAGCTGGGACTACAGGTGCCCGCCACCACCCCTGGCTAATTTTTTTGCTTTTTTTAGTGTAGATGAGGTTTCACCGTGTTAGCCAGGATGGTCTCAATCTCCTGACCTCGTGATCCACCTGCCTCAGCCTCCCAAAGTGCTGGGATTACAGGCGTGAGCCACTGCGCCCAGCCTGTTTTCTACTTATCTTAGTGGCTTTGGCTTTAGTTGTGTAATGTAGCCACTTACATAGTAATAGTCACTCCTTGGGCTGTGTTAGGATTCTGTTACATTGAGATTATCAGATAAAACATCTTGCAAAATTCTTTCTACCACTGGATGGCAGTTAGTAGCCTACCTATTTGATTTGGAGGTTGGGGGTTGGGGAATTTCTAGATCCTGTAAGAAAGTTAACTGCATGTTAAAATGCCTCAGCATAATGACTTCAATGGCTGATATGACTTCACGCTGTTGGTAAAATGGATTAGAGTCAAAAGGTTTTTGATAGGAGTTTCTATTTCAGCTTCATTACAGAGCAAGCCATGTGGCCGCCAGTTTTTGGTATTCTTGAAAGAGATGCTCAGATTTGTATTTTTAGTATCTGAATGAGAAGCATACATTTTAATTTGTCTTTAGTCTATCACTAGTGATTTTTTTTTATTTCCAGCAAATTATTTGCAGTCACTATTCTTTGTGCTTCCTTATTTTAGTTACTTTGCCTTTTCCAGTTTTAAACAGAAGAGCACTAGAACGAAATATCTAGCTAATTTAAATGAAACACTGGGTTTGCAGTTTCCTACCTATTACAGGAGAGTCTCAGAAAATGGAACATTCTGCCCAGGGGAGATTTTGCTTCTTTGAGATGGCAAGAGGCAAACATTTTGTTATGTTGACACATTATTCAGTTAACCAACCAATGAGTGCAAATCCTGGAAACGCTGACTATTTATCCAGAAGGTATAGCTGCTTTAGTTTACTGAAATGTTTTGCTGAGCTAGTGTAGCTGATAATGGGCCCTATTGGGAGTAGTAGACTGTGACCCACAGACTCCCTGTGCAGGCCCAGTTAAAAAAGGAGCATTTAGATGTGCAGGCCAGTTGTTTTACATCACATTGGAAAAGAAATGCTTTTATGATACCGTTTATGACATTAACTCAGTACATAGTTGTAGAGCCATTTCTATGAGCCAGGCACGGGATACTATGACAAACCCAGCCACAGCCCCTTCCTTCATGGAGTTTATAGACTAGTGTGAAATGCACAGAGTCGAGCTAGTAACTAGCAAAAAACTAAACAAAAGAGAAACTAGTAACTGAACCAAAATCGGGCAAAGAGCCTGAATAGATTTTTTGGCAAAGAAGACATAAGACTGACTCTATCTTTACAGAAACGTGGTTAACATTACTACTTCTGCAAAAAGTGGAAATCAAAACCATACAAAGCATCTCTTATTTGAAATGAATATGAGAAATAAAAATACACAAAAGCTAGTGTGAATTTCCAGGAAAAAAGAAGTGTTCATGGGAGGGTCAATTACTATATACACTATGGAAAGCAGTTGCAGATTCCTCAAAAATCTCAAAGTCCAATACTATATGATCTATTCATCCTACTACTAGCTATACAGTCAAAGCACATCGGTATTTTGAAGAGACATCTGCCTTTCCATGTCTATTCCATCACTATTCACAATAGCTAGGATGATGGAAGCCACCTACCTGTTCACCCACAGATGAAAGGATAAAGAAAATGTAGTACATATATACAATGATATACCCGTCAGCCATAAGAGAAAAAAAATGCAATTGTCATTTAGGGCAACACCAAGGAACCTAGAAAACAATCTGTTAAATAAGCCAAGCACAGAAAGACAGACACTGCATGACCTCGCTTATGTTGAATCCAAAAACTTAACCTTCAAGAAGCAGAAAGTACAGGAGTGGTTTCCTGAGGCTGGGGAAGCAGGGGAGGATAGGAGGGACTCGTTATGAAAACAAAGTTACAGTTAGTTGGGAGGAACACATTCTAGTGTCCTGTTCCACAGCTGGGTGACTCTGGTTACAATATTGTATTTTTCAAAAAAAAAAAAAGCTAGAAGGGACAATTTTGAGTGTTCTCACCACAGAGAAATGACACCTGTAGGAGGGAATAGTTATGCTAAGTACCCTGATTTGATCATCACCAAAAATACACATGTATCAAAATGTCCCAGATGAGGCTGGGCGAGGTGACTCATGTGTGTAATCCCAGCACTTTGGGAGGCTGAGGTGGTCGGATTGCTTGAGGCCAGAAGTTCGAGACCAGCCTGGCCAACATGGCAAAACCCCATCTCCACTAAAAAATACAAAAATTAGCTGGGCATGGTGGCACACACTTGTAATTCTAGCTACTAGGATGGCTAAGGCACAAAAATCACTTGAACCCGGAAGCCAAAGGCTGCAGTAAGCCAACATCATGCCGCTGCACTCCAGCCTGGGCAGCAGAGTGAGACTCTGTCTCAAAATAATAATAATACCACCACCATGGAAAATAAGGTATCCATCCCCTTCATTTATGCTTTGAGTTACAAACAACCTAGTTATACTCTTTCAGCTATTGTAAAGTGTATAAATTATTACTGACTGTAGTCACCCTATTGTGTTATCAACTACCAGGCCTGTTCATTTATTCTATTCATTTGTACCCATTCAATACTTGCTTCTCCCCACACCCCCACTACCCCTCCCAGCCTCTGATAGCTATCCTTCTACTGTGTCTTCATTGTTTACCTTTTTTATTTTTTAATTAATTTTTTTTTTTTTTGAGATGGAGTCTTGCTCTGTCACCCAGGCTGGAGTGCAGTGTTGCAATCTCAGCTCACTGCAACCTCCACCTCTCTGGTTCAAGCAATTCTCCCATCTCAGCCTCCCTAGTAACTGGGATTACAGGCACATGCCACCACGCCCAGCTAATGCTGTCCAGGCTGGTTTGAACTCCTGAGCTCAAGTGATCCACCCACCTCGGCCTCCCAAAGTGCTGGGATTACAGGCATGAGTCATCATGCCTGGGCTATTCTGCACTTAAACTTCCAAAATACTTTTTCCTTTGCAATAAATTGCTCTCTGCTGCATCACCTTTGCTGTGTGGTTCTTGTTTAAATTCTTTTTTATTTATTTTAATTACTTATTCTCTTTGAGACAGGGTCTCACTATGTTGCCCAGGCTGGTCTCGAACTTTTGAGCTCAAGCAATCCGCCCACCTTGGCCTCCCAAAGTGCCAGGATGACAGGCATTAGCCTCCACACCCAGCCTAAATTCTTTGAAACTTAGAACTGCGGCCCCACAACAGCTGTCGATCATCGCACCACTGCCATCCAGCCTGGGCGACAGTGCAGGGCCTCCTCTCACAAAAGGAAAAAGATATATTAAAAAAAAAAAAACTTAAAAAATATTTTTTTTTCTTAAAGACAGGGTATCCCAGTCATGCACAGTGGCTCACGCCTATAATCCTTGCACTTTGGGAGGCCAAGGCGGGTGGATCATCTGAGGTCAGGAGTTCAAGACCAACCAGGGCAACATGGTGAAATTCTGTCTCTACTAAAAAAAATACAAAAATTAGCTGGACGTGGTAGAAGGTGCTTGTAATCCCAGCTGCTCGAGAGGCTGAGGCAGGAAAATCACTTGAACCCGGGAGGCAGAGGTTGCAGGGAGTCGACATCGCACCACTGCCCTCCAGTCTGGGCTACAGAGTGAGACTCAAGTCAAAAAAAAAAAAAAGGATAGGGTCTCCCTCTGTTGCCCAGACCATAGTGCAGTGACACGGTCATAGCTCACTGCACCCTTGACCTCCCAGGCTCAAGTGATTCTCCTGTCTCAGCAGCTAAGACTCCCGGCACGCATCACCATGCCTAGCTAACTTTTTAATTTTTTGTGGTGATGGTCTCGCTATGTTAACCAGGCTGGTCTTGAACTCCTGGCCTGAAGTGATCCTCCTACCAGGTCCTCCTTACAAAGAGCTGGGATGACAGGCGTGAACCTCCGTGCCCAGCCCCCCAAAGCTGCCTGTTCCTTGAGAACAATGTGTAGCAACGGGAGCTGAAGTGAGAGCAGTACCATGGGGAAGGGATAGGATTGCCACCCTGAGCTGTGTGACATTAGGCCAGACCCCTCTTCTCCAAGCGAGATCAACCACATGGGTGACCTTGGGAGCCCATGCCTGCTCAGACAGACTGGATTTTAGCTTCATAGGTGGATGAGAACCTGTGAGGATTCAGGGATGCTGGGAGAACCTTTTTCCTGCGAGAGCTTTTCAAACAGGGAAGAAACAGAGCCACCGTGGGCCCCGCTGAGGGAGGATCCTACCAGAAGACATCACCACTGTCTCGCTCCACGCCGGTGGTGACAGTGATGTCATCGATGTAGGCGGTGGGTGTCGTGTATCCAAGCACAGACCGCGACAGTCCCGCGTAGTTGAAGAAGTCAAAGTCCGTGTTCTGGACAAAGTAACCCTTGGGATACCTAGGGCGGGAGGACTGTGGTTCACTGGGCCCTTGCCATGGGCCTTTTGCCCTCAGCTCACATGCCTCCCCAGATCCAGGGCCTCCTCTCTTCGAAGACCACCCTGACCCTAGCAGGAAGACCACAGGGTGGGGCAGGAAGGTGGGTGCGTGCAGTGGAGGCAGGATGGTACCCACTTGGAGGTGTCGGTCATGTACAGATGGTCCCTGGTGGCAGGGTGGGGGGCGAGCGTGTTGTTGATGGCAACAGTGACGCAGAGGCGGGGGGGCAGGGGCCCCACCTGGAACAGGCTGCTGATGTCGGCCTCGAAGGGGAGGTAGCCCCTTTCATGCTCTAGCGTGTCGACCCCATTCACCCACTGCAGACATAGGAGATATGCGCGGGCGGGGTAGGTTGGGGCATGAGGAGGGGCTCTGCTATCGGGCACTCCCTCATATAACCTGCAGCATGGGGCTCAGGGGCCTGCCAGCCAGACCAGAAGAATGACATCCCAGTGGGGTAGATCAGGCCACCTATCCCCCTACACAGGGCACAGCCCCCAGGGCAGGGTAAGGCCCCCCACCATCCCACTCCAGGAGACAGGCTGTGGGTGGCCGCTGGGGGTCTCATGCTGTTCAGCAACCATGCCCACCCACCTACCCTGCCTGCTCCTGGCCACACTGACCACGATGGCATAGAAGTGGGCACTACCAATCCTCAGCACCACTCTTGTGCACAGGTCCTGGATCCATCACTCCAGCAGAGTCACCTCCCGTTCATACCACACCCAGTTGACAAAATGCCACAGCTGCCAATCCTGGCCGATGTCATTGAAGCTGGAGGGAACCGGCATGTCCAAGGTGGGGCCCGACTGCGAAGAGAAGGGCCGGGCTCAGCTCCTAGGCCCCCAAAGGGATCCGGGACCACTGTGCCGCACAGCTGTGCCCCCAGGCCTAGCACAAGCCCTGACACATGGCAGGGACTCTTGGCGGAAAAGACATTTAACTTGACGACAGGTCAACTGCCAGGACGGTTTGTGAACCTGGGCCAGTGGGGCCAGGAGTTCCTCCTCGGAGCAGATGGAACCCAAATCTCCCGAGACCGGGATGAGCCCAGGGCCGTATCCCAGCCCAAGGCAAAAAGGTTCAGATCTGTGACTAAGAGGCAGATGACCCACTGCGTGTCACAGATACAAAGGTTGTCTGGGGGGATAGGGAGGCTTTGCTTAGGACACTGCAAGTGGGGCGCACACTGGCACCCAGCCCTCTCCTCCCTTCCTCCTGTACTGAATGCTGCAAAGTCAGAAAAAGAGGATGTAAACCAGGCAAACACGGCGGAGACCTCACCCGGTCCCACTTCTCTGTTGACCACATCCAAGTCAGGAGGGGAACAGGGGTGGCGTCCTTGGCCTGATTGTCACGTCCTATCCTCTATATGAACACTGAAAACCAAGGTAACTTCCTGCCTGTCAGAGCTGACCTTAGATTATCTAAACTGTCCCCTCCTCCCGATCCCTGGGCCCAGCTCTGTGCAGCACATACGGCTCAGGCCAGACGAGTGTCTGAGTGGCTCATGCCCTTAATCTGCGCTTTGCAAGGTCAATGTGTGAGGATGGCTTGAGGCCAGGAATTCGAGACCAGCCTGGGTAACTTAGTGAGACTCTAGATTTTTTTTTGACGGAGTCTC
>NW_022310132.1:0-1033 GCF_002776525.5 Piliocolobus tephrosceles
AGATTTATTAATTTGATAAAATATACACATGTACGTATGTATATATGTACATACGATATAAAAAAAAAAATGAAAAAGTTAAAACCGTAAAAAAAAAACTCATAAAATGATTGGCAAAAATAAAAATGTAAATTAATGTGAACATAAGAATGCATCAAAGGTACAATAGTTTTTAATTATTTTTTTAAAAAACTTTGTATCCTTTCTATAAGTTCTTACATTTTATGTGTTATTAAAGTTTGTTATATTTTATTGTTTCTACTTTTAATAGTAAATAAGTGCATTTAAATTTTGTTGAAATCAAACACAAACATTTTTTTTCCTTTTTTTTTAAAAAAAAAAAAAATAAAAAAAAAAAAAATAAAAGTATTTCATTTCGATTTTATTTTGTTTTATTTTTTTTTTTTTTTTTTACTAAGTTTGTTCCCCAGTTTACTATTCAAATTAGCATCATACATATGTTTAAATATACAAACATGAACACAAAGGTATGTTTATAACATACAGAGCGGACGAAGGTAAAAACTACCAACTACTGATAATGTAAACGCGTTCTATACTTAAATATATATATATATATACATATACAAAACAGAGGTGCAATTTTTTTTTCTTTTTAGCTTTATAAAATTTTATTCACGTCGAAATGATTAAAAAGGTATATATACATATGTTCATATGTACATTTATACATTAAATATATATATATATGTTCATGCCATAATACTTATCATTTTGAGTTTCAACTTGGCAAGAAAAAAAAACATATATACGAGTTGTAATTAATCAAATATATAACAATTGAAGGTTAAACATTTTCATGCATAAATGAATTAAGTGGCTCTAATTATATTTTTCGAGAAAATTAAAATAAAAAAGAAAAAAAAAAAAAAAATTACAGAAATAGTTCGTTATCTACATATACTTAAATAAAAGCATAAATGAGCAAATAACATATTTAAGAACGTAAATATAATATGAATTTCTACGTATAGTTGTGTTTTCAATTTTATATTTATGTATAGAAGTAATA
>NW_022310133.1:0-22782 GCF_002776525.5 Piliocolobus tephrosceles
TGTTGGTGAGTATCAGAAGGTGGATGAACCGTGTTGCGGGGACAGAGAGGAGGGTGCAGCTTGGCCTCTGGGACCTCAGCTGAGCCCTGAGTGACTGAGCTCTCTGTTTCAGACATCCACACGGAAGCTGTCCAGGTGGCTCTGGCCAAACCCAAAGAGCATAAGATGGCCGGTGCCTATGCCTTCCAAACGCTGGTCCCTGGACGTGCAGACCTCCATGGACACCTACACCGCTCCAGGTAAGGCATACGCTCCCTGACACGGCCTCCTGAACATGTTGGGCACCTCAGAATTGACCACTAGCCCAACAATTGGGATTTTGCCTTCAAAATCATGGTGCAGAAATGCAGATTTTGTGAACCAGAAGTCCAAAAACAGTGTATGAGTTAAATGTGGAAGGAAAAGTAACATTATGTATCTGTATAAATACACATTTTTAACTTTTCATCAAGACTCATACATATGATACATACCAGTAAAATCTCACACAGTTTCATTCATTTTATTCTTTATAGGGAAAAGGGAAGAGTTTGTAACCCTCTGGGTGGAATTGGACTTTTCTTATGATTAGGCTGGTGCATGCGTGTTCTCAAATCTTCAGACAAGTGTGTTATATTTTTCGATTGTTTTAGAACAAGCGAATTGGACAGTTTAGGCAGTTACCGGAATCAGGTCATAAACTTTGCGTGCAAGGTGCCAGCTAGTATTTTAGTTCCTGCAGGCCATGAGGTCTCTCACAACCACTCAACTCTGCCCTCAGCCATGGGTGATAGCAAGTGCATATGGCTGTGTACCCAGAAAACTTTATTTACAAGAACAACGGACCAGATTTGGTGCACAGACCTGCCAACCCCTGATCTAAATTACTGAAGGTAATAGCCAATTTACATTTCTGCTATATAATACTGCTTTTCTTTAATCTTGAATTTTACATAACTACCCCAATTCTCTATTTTCTCTGCCCAAATAATTATAAACGACATTTCATGATCTTCACACCCAAGTAAAGCAGAAAGTTTAGTTATCCAGATACTTGTTAGAGATACGAAATGAACCTACGCTATTTGGTGTTTAGGTTCTGTGATTTTGATTCCAACATTGTTCATGTCATTGTTGCAAGCTTGTCTTCTCAAAGGACCTGAATCACCTTACATCCCACGTTGAAGATACATATCACTTTAAATGACACCTCGTTTTTCCTCCAATACAAAAGAAACTTAAGGTACAATGTGAATAGTTGAAAATGTACAACATTTTGGGGAGTATTTTTACTTCTGAAGTTTAGCTTAGTCTTGGCAAGCAGTGAGACAGAAGGACATGCTTCAGATCAGAGCTGAGGTCAAGCGTATATCCACATGACTGCAAGCAGCTCCTGAGTTTCACCTTTACGTACCTTTACAAATGAAGGTAGTGGAATTTATAGGACAGAACTTAGAGTGCATCATTTTGGGTTTTCGTTGCTTTTTGTTTTGAGACAAAGTCTTGTTCTGTCACCAAGGTTGGAATTCAGCATCATGATGACAGCTCTTGGCTCACTGCAATTGTGACCACCTGGGCTCAAGCAACTGGGACCACAGGTGCTCGCCACCACACCCAGCTAAGTTTTAAGTTTTTGTAGAGACAGGGTGTTCCTATGTTGTTCTTGTTTTTTATTGACACATAACATGTTCTTCTAAAGAACGCAGTGCCAGCAGGCAAGGGAGTGAATACCGTGCTAGCAAGGTTGTTGGCAAGGGAGCCCTTTCTGCCAACATGCTCCCTTGGGCTCCTCCCTTTCTTTATTTTAATATTAAGTCACAGCACATAATTAAGGGCTGGGCACGGTAGCTCATGCCTATAACTCCAGCACTTTGGGAGTCCAGGGCAGGTGTATGGCTTGAGCCCAAGGGTTCAAGGCCAGCCTGGACAACATGGCAAAATGTACAGAAATGTCTTTTGTACATCTTGTCTCCACCAAAAGTACAAAAAATTAGCTGAGCCTGGTGGTATACACCTGTATTCCCAGCTACTTGGGAGGCTGAGGTGGGAAAATCACTTGAGCCCGGGAGGCAGAGGTTGCTGTCAGCTGAGATGGCACCACTGCACTCCAGCCGGGGCAACAGAGCAAGATCCCCATCTCAATTAGGAAAAAAAGAACAATAATACATAGAGACTCTTTAAAAATGATTAGGCCAGGCGTGGTGGCTCATGCCTGTAACCTCCGCACTTTGGGAAGCCAAGGCAGGCAGATTGCTTGAGTCCCAGCATTGGAGACTAGCCTGGGCAACATTCCAAAGCCCATCCCTACAAAAAATACAGAAATCAGCCAGGCATGGTGGTGTGTGCCTGTGGTCCCAGCTGCTCGGGAGGCTGGGGTGGGAGAATCACCTGGGCCGGGGGAGGTTGAGCCTGCAGTGAGCCATGATCGTGCCACTGCACTCCAGCCTGGGCAACAGAACTAGACCCTATCCCAAAAAATAGTATGCTTAATCCTATTCCTTTAGTTTATGATTATAATTTGCAAAAACTTACAGTAAAAAATTGCATTTGTATGTGTTCTTTGTGAAACTAACAACATGGACGTAAAAGGAGAACCCACTTGAAATATTTTAAACCAAATTTTTGGCACTAACCAGTACGTAAGGCAACAGGCATTTTTCTTGACCACTTTTTATAAGAGACATGACTTTGAAATGGAAGAAGCAGTGCAATTATTTGCTTATTTCTCATATTGAATCCAACCGCTAAGAAATGTTACTGCGTCATGCATGATGAATAACTTCATTGTCTGCAAAATATAAAAGAATATTATTTGAAATGTTATTTTTGTGAAATATTTGGATTTATTTGACTAACATTTTTATATAAACCATAAAGCATCCTTTGTAAGTTTTCATCAGGAGTCCTCTTGGTATCACATGGGGCAGTTTTGTAAATCATAAATGTCAATATCATAAATATTTTTTATGTTTATGTTTTTACTCCCAGCCTATTTTGTGCTTAGCGATAGTTTGCATGTTTATTACCGTATCTACTTGATCCAAATCTTAGTTGCATTTTCTTACCTATTTTTCTTTGTTGCTGGTAACAGTGGTTAGATCTTACTCAGTTTCACTGCCCTTCAGAGAATGTTCTTGAAGTTTATCTTCTATGAAATGACTGGCTGCTGACCTGGATCATAGTTTCTGGAGAAACACTCATTAGGATCGTGGCAACACTAATATTCTATGGGTGAAACTTTCCTTTAGTTTTCAAATGTAAAGATATAAGAATCATTTGCCAAAACTTGTTCTAGCCATGATGAGGGAACAGGGACCCAAATCACACATCTGCCATAAACAACTGTAAAGCTGCACAAAACGAATGAGGTGGCTATTTTTAGTCTGTGACCACAGCTGTGCCAACCAGAACTGAGGGCAAGGCCAGGAGAATGAATGAGACGCACCCACAGTACACTTGTCCTCTGGAGTACACCTGCAGATCATGGCACCCAGAGCTCAGGTGTGGGTGGAGCATGGCCATCCTACCATGTCCAGAAGGCGGAGCTCAGAGAGAGCTCCGGTGTGGGTGGAGCATGGCCACTCTACCGAGTCCGGAAGGCGGAGCTCGGAGAGAGCTCAGGTGTGGGCAGAGCATATCACCCTACCACTTCCGGGAGGGGGAGATGAGATAGAGCTCAGGTGTGGGCGGAGCATGGCCACCCTACCACCTCCAGGAGTGGGAGATCAGAGAGAGCTCAGGTGTGGGCGGAGCACGGCCATCCTACCACGTCCAGGAGGGGGAGATCGGAGTGGGTGCAGGATGGGAGTTCTCCACAGATCCACACCAGCAGCGAATCAATCCAAGCCTGCCCATGTCACGATGACCCAGCAGTGCCTGTGCTACCTGCTAAAACAAGAGCTGGAAAGCTTCAGAGGAAGGTTAGGGATCCTGAGTGTGCTCAACATGTTACCTACAATGTGTAATACTCAGCAAATAATCACTGCATACACAGAGAAACAGGAGGTAGTATCTGTGGTCAAGAAAAAGGCAGGAAAAAGTGCACACTCATGCAGGATGGTCTCTGTCACTCACCACATGCAGCGGCTGAGCACATGAATTGCGCCCGGTCTGAACTGGATATGCTGCATGAAAGACGTGCCAGTTAATATGAAAAATAGAAAATACTGTATTTGTATTTATTTTTTTTGAGACAGAGTCTTGCTCTGTTGCCCAGGCTAGAGTGCAGTGGCGCATTCTGGGCTCACTGCAATCTCCGCCTCCCGGGTTCATGCCATTCTCCTGCCTCAGCCTCCCAAGTAGCTGCCCGCTGCCACACCTGGCTAATTTTTTGTATTTTTAGGAGAGACGGGGTTTCACCGTGTTAATCAGGATGGTCTCGATCTCCTGATCTCGTGATCCACCCGCCTCAGCCTCCCAAAGTGCTGGGATTGCAGATGTGAGCCACCTCACCCGGCCTATTTGTATTTCTTATTGAAAGCATAGTATGAGCATTTTGAGTTAAAAATATACTAGTAAAATGAATTGTACCTGTTTATATATTTATATGAGGCTACAAGGAAGGTTTCAAGTTCTATAAGAGGCCTCTCATAATTCTGTTGGAAAATGCCCATCTAGATGTCTGATACAGCAGAAGACCGAGTTTTTAAATCTACAATTATAAATATTTAGGGAATCAAATTACAATGTGTCAAAGAACGAAAATATTTTAATTCTTGAGCCAGAGGAAGGGAAGACACTTTTTACTATAATGGAGTTGGGGAATTTCAGGTTCCATACATGATAATCTTGAGAATTGTCACTCCATCCTCACAGGTAAAAAGCTGAGCAAACTGAAAAATCAGCAGTTCTTCTTAAACCCACAAGAGACGTGAGGTCACAGGCAAGCCACTGTCCCCAGATTGGCTGGACAGGTAAAGTGGAGAATCACCGTACACTGGAGCACAATGCTCCAAGGAACCCACACTGGGATTGGAATACCTGAACTGGAATTGACAAATTGCTGCAGTGAGGTGTGGCCACGTCTGAGAGTTGAAACCTCCAGGAGGCCTGTGCATATGGGTCTCATGCTTTTGTGAGTTGTATCATCAGAAGCTCAACCAGGTTCTTGAAGTAAACATCAGAGAAAAATCCCCTCATATTTACTACAGGGGAAAGAGAATAGGAATCATTTTTCAATATGGAGGTGCACTCTTCACTAGGTCTACCTTCCAGAGAAGCTAGTTAACTAGAGACTAACCTGGTGGGATTTTATCAGAGCCTTCTGACCTGGTGGAAAGGGAAATACCCAACTCCAACCTCGAGAACTGAAAAGCAAAAAAGAACAGAGTATCCAAGCACTATGGGACATCCACAGAGGCATAAAATATGCATAACGGTAATGTAAGGGGGAAGAAAGAGGAACAGAAGAAATATTTGTAACAGTAATAGCTGAATTTCCTCAGATTAAAGCCAGACACCAAACCATAGATCCAGGAAGCTCAAAAAACACCAAGAAGGATAAATGGAAAAACGACGATGACAAAAACAAAACAAAAATAAACTCTACTTGGGCATAAAATATTCAAACTATGGTGAATCAAAGATTAAAAACCAAAGAAACCAGAGTAATCTCCTTCCCTATGGAGGATCAAAGATAAGAATTATATTCAACTTCCCCTCAAAAACCATGAAAGGAAGAAGTAGAGTGAAGTATTTGAACTATTGAGAGGAAAAAAATTCTATTAACCTAGAAGTCTATACTCTGTGAAATTATCTTTCAAAAGTGAAGAAAAAGTAAAGACCTCCTCTGACAAAAATTGCAAAATTTGTTGCCCGTAGACCTGCCTTGCAAAAAATGTTCAAAGTTCTTTAGAGAAAATAGTAGAGGTCATTAACTCAGCTGTGCACAAAGAAAGGAAGAGCACAGTCTGTTTACAGGGCTCACACCTGTCATCCTAACACTCTGGGAGGCAAAGATTGGAAAACAGCTGGAAGCTGCTTAGTTGAGACCAGCCTGGGCAACGTAGTGAGACTGTCTCATTAAAAAGAAGCCAAACGTGGTGGCCGACACCTATAGTGCCAGCTACTTTGAGAGGCTGAGACGGGTCACTTCTTGAGCCCAGGATCCCGTTCAAGGCTGCGGTGAGCTATAATGATGCTACTCCACTCCAGCCTGGGCAACAGAGAAAGACCTTGTCTGTTTAAAAAAAAAAAAAAATAGAAAAACAAAAAGCATTAAAGAAGAAATAGTGAAGGTAGAAGAAAATCTTTCATTTTTCTTAATAGATCTAACATAACAGTGCATTCATAATAGCGACAGTAAATATACTGTATTATATGCTTATGTATATGTCATATACACACACTTAAATATAAGTGAAATGAATGAGAGCAGTGATACCCAAGGGATGGGAGGGAGCAATTAGGAATTAGGATTATTTTGTTATTATAGTGTGCTTGCATTATCAAGTAACCAGTGTAGTGTCGTTTGAAAGTGGACTTGGGTTACTTGTAAATTTATATTGCAAATTCCAAGGCAGCCACTTAAAAAAAAAAAAAGAGTAACTGATATGCTAAGAAAGGAAAGGAAATAAATCATAGAAAATGCTCAATTAAGACCACAAGGAAAAAAAAGTGAAAGACAAAAACAAAGAACAAGGGCAACAAATAGAAAATAGTAACAAATATGGTAGATGTTAATTCAACTGTATATCATTACTTTCAATGTCAGTCCAAATGCACCGAACTATATATTGTCTAGAATATATAGCTCTAGACTAGAATATATTGTTCTAGAATATATATAGAAATCTAGACAGCCACTTTCGATATAAAGACATACATATAGATCAACAGTAAAGGGATGGAAAAAGATATAAATGTTAACATTAATGTTTTGGTGTGCAATGGCCTGATCTCATCTCACTGCAACCTCTGCTTCCCAGGTTCAAGTGATTCTCCCTCAGCCTCCCGAGTAGCTGGGATTACAGGCAGTGGTCGTCGTGCCCGGGTAATTTATTTTTTTTTCTATTCTTGTCCAGATGGGATTTCACCATGTTGGCCAGGCCGGTCTTGAACTCCTGACCTCAGGTGATCATCCCTCCTTGGCCTCCTAAAGTGCTGGGATTACAGGCATGAGCCACCGTACCCGGCCAACACTCATTTTGAAAAGTGGAAGTGGTGATATTAATTTCAGACAGAGTCGGCTTTACATCAAGGAAAGTTACCAAAGATGATTATTACGTAATAAAGGGGTCAATTCTCCAAGAAGATGAAACAATCCTGAAATGTATTTTTGCTAACAAAGCATCAGAATGCCGAAGCAAAAACTGATACACTTCAAGGAGAAGTCATTAACCCACTAGTATAGTTGGAGACGTTAACACCCCTTTATCAGAAATGGACCAATTCAGTAGCCAGAAAATCAGCAAGGACACAATTGAAATCGGCATCCTCAGTCAACTGTATATAACTGACGTTTATAGACTATTTGCTATGTTGGGAGTCATGTCATACTCCATCCCACTAGATATTAGGGTCAGTGTCACAGCATGAGTGTACACCTACTACGATTTTAAAACTAATATGCTCTCCGTCACTGGATATTGGGAACGACATCACAGGTAGGTGTACACCCCCTACGATATTAGGAGTAATAATGTGATTAATTATTAAACATCTATGATCGATTTTAATAATTTTCAATGACACTATTAACAGGATACCATTATTATGGATAACTATTTTACATATATGATTTTGCAAGCTTAAAATTAATTATTAATATTAATGTCATTTAACAATATTATCAGTTCTTAATATTAATCATTATTTTATTACCAACATCTCTTAGTTTTGATTTAAGCAACATTGTTGATATTATTTTATTATTAATAGGGATTTTACTATTATTAATCCTATTCGTTAAAATTTTTAACCAGTATTAATTTTTACTATCTTTATTGTGATTATTAATATCGATGATTATTATGAATTTTTATTATATTTATTAATATTAATAATTAACAGATTTGTTCCTGATATCCAGCGGGGAGAGGATGATATTACTGCCAACATTGAAGAAAGTGTACACCCCTCTATGATGTTATTCCTAATAGCCGGGGGGTAGAGGATAACATTATTGAACCTGTCGCAGTGAGTGTACATCCCCTGGGTCGTCTTGTTTCTTATATCCTGGGGGGGAGAGGATGATATGACTCCCAATGTTGCAGGGCGTGTAGACCTCCCCCGTGATACTGTCCCTAACATCTAAAGGTCGAGCGGATGATATTTCTTCCAATTTCGCAGTGGGTGTACATCCCCTCTGTGATATGATTGCTACTATCCAGAGGGCGAGAGGATGATATCAGTCTCAATATTGCAGGAGGTGTACACTCCCTAGTGATATTGTTCCTAATATCCAGGAACGGAGAGGATGTCGCCCCCAATAGAGCAGGGGGTGTACACCCCTACTGTGCCATAGTTCCTAATAGCCAGCGGGGGAGAGGAAGATATTACTCCCAATATTGCAGGGGGTGTATACCTCCTTGTGATATTGTCCCCTATGTCCTGGGAGGGAGGCGATGATACCAGTGGCAATATCGCAGGGGGTGTACACACCCACTGTGATATTGTTCTGAATATCCAGAGGGAGAGAAAATGATATGACTCCCAATATCACAGGGGGTGTACACCCTCCTGTGATATTGTTTCTTATATTCAGGGGGAGAGGATGATATGACTCCCAATATCACAGGGGTTGTACACACCTCCTGCGATATTGTTCCTAAGATCCCGAAGGAGAGAGCATAATATTTCTCTCAATATCGTAGGGGGTGTACCCTTACTTTGTAATATTGTTCTTAATATCCACGATGGGAGACAATGATATGACTCCCAATATCGCAAGAAGTGTACAGCCACCTCTGATATAGTTCCTAACATCTAGGTGGGGAGAGGATGATATTACTGCCCATATCGCATGAGTTGTAAAACCCCTTTGATATTTTGCCTACAATCCTGAGGGGAGAGGAGGATATTGCTCCCAATGTCGAAGAAGGCGTACACCCCCCTGTGACTCTATGCCCAATATCCACGTTGGGAGACGATGATATTACACCCAATATCGCGGGGGATGTACAGACACACTGGGATATTGTTCCTTATATCGAGAGGGGGAGAAGATGCTATTGCTCCCAATAACGCAGTGACTGTGGCTGTACACCCCTCCTGTGATACTGTTCTTAATATCCTAGAAAAGAGATTATGATACTACACCCTGTATCGCAGGGGATGTACACCCACCCAGTGATATTGTTCTTAATGTACTCCACTTCCCACGACCAGGGATATCGCTCCTAATATCCAGGGGAAGAAAGGGTAACATTATGCCCAATACTGCGGGGCAGTGTTCACACCCTCTGTGATGTTGTTCCTAGTATCCAAAGTTAGAGACGATGATATTACTGGCCATATCGCAGGGGGTGTCCACCCTTCTGTGATACTGTTTTTGACATTCTGTGGGGGAGACGATAACCTGAATCCCAATATCGCTGAAGGTGTACAGACCTCTGTGATATAGTTCCTAATGTACAGGGGAAAGAGAAGAATATTGCTTTCAATATCGCAGGGGTTGTAACCACCCTGCTCCCTTTATATTGTTCCTAATATGCAGCAAGGTGGAGGCTGATAGTACTCCCAATATCCCAGAAGGTGCACACACACCTGTGATATAGTTCCTAATATCCAGCGGGAAAGAGGCTGATTTTACTTTCGAGATCGCAGTGGGTGTACACCGCCCCCAACCCCGGGATATCATTCCTAATATCCAGGCAGGAAGAAAATGATATGGCTGACAATATCGAAGGGGGTGGACACCTCTTCAGTGATATGATTCCTCTTATCCAGGGGGTGAACGGATGATATTACTCCCAATACAGCCACCCTGGGATTTTGTCCTTAATAACCACAGGGGAGAGATGATATTACTACCAATATAACAAGGGGTGTACACCCCTCCTGTGATATTGTTTCTTATATCCAGGAAAGGAGAAGATGGTCTTAGTACCAATATTGAAGGGATGGACAGCCCCCATGGGATATTGTTCTAAAGATACAAGTCGAAAGAAGATGAGATTCCATCCAATATAACAAGGGGTGTACACCCCGCCTGTGATATGAATCTTAAAACCTAGAAGAAGAGAGAATGACGTTGCTTCCCAAAACACAAGGTTTGTACACCCACCCTGTAATATTGTTGCTGTCATCTAAAGGAAGAGATGATGATACTACTCCCACTACCGCAGAAGGTACACACCCCCCTGTGATATTATTTCTCATAACTTGTGGGGGAGAGCATGATATTACTTCCACAATGACAGTGGCTTGACACCCAGTCTGTGATATTGGTTCTGCACACCAACTCTGTGCCCCTTGTTTCCCATGCGTTCTCTCCTCACTTTTGGAACCTCAGGGGAGGCTTTGTCTTTGGTTACAGATGAAGAGACGAAGGGTCTGAGAGGTTAAGCAAGTTTGTTACTGGAAAGGGGTCCCGATCCAGACCCCAAGAGAGGTTTCTTGGATCTAACAGAAGAAAGAATTCGGGGCAAGTCCATAAACTGAGAATGAGTTTATTAGGAAAGAAAAGGAATAAAAGAATGGCTACGCTGGCTGGGCTCAGTGGCTCAGTCCTGTAATACTATAACTTTTGGATGCCGAGGCAGGTGGATCACCTGAGGTGAGAAGTTCGAGACCAGCCTGGTCCAACATGGCAAAACCCTCTCTTCACTGAAATACAAAAAATTAACTGGGAGTGGTGGCAGGTGCCTGTAATCCCAGCTACTAGGAAGGTTGAGGCAGGAGAATCACTTGAACCCAGGAGGCAGAGGTTGTAGTGAGCCAAGATCACGCCACTGCATTCCAGTTCAGCCAACAGAGCGAGACTCCATCTCAAAAAAAAAAAAAAAAAAGAATGGCTGCTCCATAGGCAGAGTGGCCCCAAAGGCTGCTGGTTGCCCATTTTCATGGTTATTTCTTGATCATACGCTAAACAAGGGTTGGACTATTCATGAGTGTTCCAGGAAAGGAGTGGGCAATTCCCAGAACTGAGAGTTGCTGCCCTCCCTTCTGAGACCATGTAGCGCAACCTCCAGATGTTGCCATGGTATCTGTAAACTGTGGTGGCCCTGGTGGGAGTGTCTTGTAGCAGCTAATGCATTATAATTAGCACATAATGAGCCATGAAGACAATCAGAGGTCACTCTCGTGGCCATCTTCGGTTTGGTGGGCTTTGGCCAACTTGACTGCAACCTGCTTTATCAGCAAGGTCTTTACGAGCTGTATCTTGTGCCGACCTCCTATCTCATCCTGTGACTAAGAATGCCTAGCCGCCTAGGAATGCGGCCCAGCAGGTCTCAGCCTCCCTTTAACCAGGCCCCATTCAAGATGGAGTCGCTCTGGCTCACGTGCCTCTGACAAGTTGGCCTGGGTTGAGTGTTCCCTAGTGTGTGGTTGTTGGAGCTGTTCCTAGGAGTAAGAGGTATTGTCAGTAGGAAACAGGCCTCTGTTAGCCCTGGGGTTGGCACTCTGCCCCAGTATGTCGGTCTCATTTTAGTGGTGATAAAACTGGGGCTCAGAGACATCAACTCCCTCACCCCGAACCCCTAAACTGTCAGTGGTGGACTGGGGTTTGAATGTGGGGCTTGAAGACCCATCATCTCCTCTGGTCCCCCAGTCTCTGCTGCCCAAGAGGAACAGGATGCCGGGATCCAGTCCCCTCATGGCACCAGCCAGGGTGGGTGGAGATGGGGAGTCACTGTTCCAAAGGCCCTGGACTCTGAGGCAGGTCGGGGGCGGAGAGCAACCCGGACCTGCGGACCCCACCCCGAGAAGAGTGGCTGCATGCCCATCCCAGGGGGCAGGAGATCTGTGTCCTCAGTAAACGTGACCATGCTTCCCGCTCCTCCAGCCAGGCCATGCTGTCTTCACGTTTCCAATCATGCGGCGGCCTCTCCAATTCCCAAGCCCAACCCACAGAGACAGCGATCTGGGGTCCACGTGAGGTTTGTCAGCAGCTCTGACCCGCTGCTTCCCGCCAGCCCCGCGGCCGGTTCTGGAAAGCTCTCTGCTGCCCCCTGGTGGGGAAGCTCGGAGCAGAGCTCTGGCTGCAAGCATGGGGTCCCAGAACCTCCTGGCTCTGTCACCTCTGCTGGGTGGAAAACCAACCCAGGACTGAAGCAGCAGATGGGTGCCTGATTCCTTATAATCAGAGCTGCACCCACTGGCAAGTCTCTCCCCGGGCCTCAGTTTCCCCTTCCATTAAACGAGGGGCTTGGGGGATACCAAGGAGGGGTAACAGCTTAGTGAGGATGGCAGGTTTCTTCTGGGGAGATGAACGCGTTTTGAAACTACATGGCGTGAGTGGTTGCACAAATGCCACCACATTATTCGCGTTGAAATAGTTAAAAATTGCATGCGATGTGAATGTCACCTCATTTAAAGTGTTTAAAAGAGGGGCCTGGGAGAGTGCAGTGTATGTGAGAATACCCACAGTCTCTGAACCTCGGTTTCCTTGCCGTAAACTGGCAAAGAGACCGTGTGAGCTGTGTTCCCTGGGGCCAAGAGATTCCAAGAAGGAATACCTGGGATTCCAGGAACTGGGATGAGGGCCGGGGGCAAGAAGGGGAGGGGGCCTGTGGGGATGGCATAGGGAGCAGCCCAGATAAGGCTTTCAATACTGGGTAGCAGCCTCTACACAGGCGGAGATCCCTGCATCTCACTTCCTGCAGGGCTGACCGGTGGCCAGAGGTGGGACTGGCCAGGCTCGGCCCAACCAAGTCTGGGAGCAGAGGACACTGAGTGAGGGATCCCCGGGGCCACCCTCACTGGGCTGTGGCTCTCCTGACACAAGAGAGGTCCAGGAGCTGGCCTTGGGTCCTAATGGGGGACACCTTCCTGGCAGCAAGCTGGCAGGGTGGTGTGGTCAGTGTACTAGGCTCTGTGTCTCCACCCCTACCTGCTGTGTGACGGTGGGCGAGACACCTAACCTCTCTGTGCCTCTGTTTCTTCAATGGCGAACAGGGGCACTAGCAGCCCCCACATGTGAGCACAGTGGCCTGAAGGATAAAGGCAAGGGCGGCACGAGACCTACAGCAAAACTCTGAGCAGGGAGAGCAGGGAGCTGCCCAGGGAGTTCTACCACCATCTCCCCTCTGGCCGAAAAGGAGACCGAGGCTCATGGTGACCTGGCCCAGGTCTATTGGACTCAGGGTCCTTCTCATCCCCAAGATCAAAGGGCTGTCACCAGGGAAGGAGCTGCCCCTAGACACAGCCCAGGAAGCACACAGGGAAGGATGCCCTGGGGAATTCAGTATGTTATGGCAAAAAAACATTGCTATTTGAACCCTGCTTTCATGCCTCCATTTCCCAGAAAATGAGCCACGGAAGACACCAGGAGAGGCAGACCACCATCCTCCTTGCACAAAACCCACTCCCTCGGATGCTGTCCTCATCGCGGGTGGCTGGGGCCAACCAGGGGGCCCACCCGCAGAGTGGCAGAGGAGGCAGGTTGACCCTGCAGACATTAAGCACTGTGGTGAAGGTCCTGGCCTTCTGATAGAAGAAGAGCGACTTCTCGCGGTCCAGGAGGAAGTTGTGGGAGATGGTGGCCGGCCACGCGTGTAGGTCTTCAGCTGTGCCTTTCTTGTTGCCCAGGTCCACGGTGGCTGCCAGTACCAGCTGATAGTACCTGGCTGCATCAAACCGTTCCTGAAGGGGACAAGCCATGCTCAGCAAAAGGGGGACTCGGAGCCTGTCTTCCCAGAGGCTGCTCCCATCTCCAGGTCATTCCACATGTCCAGCCAATGCGGGCTCACCCCATGAGCCCTGAAGCCTGTGACACTGCTGTGGTCTCAGCTGCAGGAGGTGGGAACAACCCTGAAACCTCTGGAAGCCTTACTATCCCTATGCTCCACTCACCCCAAGCCTCTTGCCCCAGTCCCACCCTCTCTGCAGACAGTGGCTGCTTTCCCCATGGGCTGAGGACAGGGCAGATCCTGCCTGCTGAGAGTTCCATGCAGGACCCATAGCTCCAAGCCACAGCAGGGACACAGCGTTGAGTGACCCAGGCTCCCCTCTGACCCCTGTCCATGCTGACCATTTCCAGGCCCTCCATGGGCCAGGCCACGTACAAAACCATCTCACAGGTGTCCTCCCTGGCAATGTTCCCTGAAATATTGACAGAGTGTGACTCCCCAGACATCCACTCCCATTTTCAATGCATCTTGGACTCAAACTCACCATTCCTGGGTTGGGATGCTGCCTCCCAGACCTCCACCTTGACCCTCCCATCTCCCCGCCGGCTTCTCCCCAGGCGCCTCCTCCACCTGGGGGACACCCAAGGGACCTAAGACCCAGGCCTGGCCTGTCCCTCTTTACCATCTCAAGATGGCTCCCAGGGCCAAGGACAAAGTCCAAGATGCAGCAGTCCATTCCCTCACTGCCCCGCCCCACACACGGAGCAGGGGCGAAAGAAGACCCCGAGTTACCGCCGCTGCTCATCCAATGTCCCACGGCCCAGCGAAACACTGGACTCTGTGCTGGGTGCATGGCTGAGCCTAACTTCCTTGCTCCCAGTCCGAGGGACCTGGGACTGAACACTGACCACAAAGGTGGCCCGGGCTGGGGCAGAGGGAAGCCCAGGAGCCTGTGGGGGGCCCAGGAGGCCCCTGACTCAGCCGGGGGTGAGAGGCAAGGGCATCCTGAAGGCATGGCGGCATCCTAACTAAACAGGAAGGAGCCAGCCAAAGCACGTCTCTGCGTGTGCGTGGTTGTGTGCCTGTGTGCACGCCTGCGCGTGTGCATGTGTACCTGTGTATGTGGTTGTGTGCGCACCTGTATGTGCGTGTGCCTGTGTCTGTGTGCATTTGCGTGTGCATTTCCATGTGCCTGTAGTGTGTGCAGCAGCTAGTGAGTGGCAGGCTGAGCCAGGACACACCTAATCCACCCTATTCCAGGGCTCACTCTCACGTGTAGACTAAAGGGGACCGCATTTTAGAGGCAATCGGCAAGGATGCCCATTTACCCTGCCTCTCTGCCCACCTTTCAGGCGCCATCCAGCCCAGCTTTCTCTCCCACTTCTCTGGACCCTCGGTCCAGAGCCTCCTATACAAGGAGGAGGGTGTGGCCTTAGAAAGACAGCCGCCTTGGGGGAATTCCGAGGGGGCCTCCCTTTGGGAAGTGGGAAGCTGGCCTGGGCTGACAGCATAGTCACGATGAGGCCCAGCAGGCTGTGCATGGGAAGGAGGTGAAGGAGGCCTCTGCATGGTCTTTGGCCTCTCAGGTACTACTTGGCCCTTTCAGTCCTCTTGGGCAGGCGGAGTGGGTGGCAGGCTTGACCAAGAGAGATAAAGGCCCACTTCTGGGAGGCCCGTCCCCTGGGTCCCAGGTGAGCCCCTGAGCGGTGAGCAGCGTCCCTCTGGGCCTGACACCTGGCACCTCCCTGTCTGGCTGGGACTTGGGAGGCCACAGGGACGGCTTCTGACCACCAGGTGTCGCCAGGGAGCCTAGGGCTGTCCCAGCTCCTCATGTTGTTCTAAGGCCCACAAGATCTCGGTCCCTGGACTGGAGCGCCCTGGCCCCTCAGCCCATAAGGAGTACTGTCTTGGTGCCAGTGTGATGCTGAGGAGGGGCGGGTACCTGCTGGGCAGAGGGGTGGAGACACCCCAGGTCTGAGTCTGCCAGTCCCAGCCCCCCCCCCCTGCGGGGGGGGGGGGGGGGGGAGCCCCCCCCCCCCCCCCCCCTCGAGACAGACCTGACCCAGCAAGGTCTCAGCCTGGCTGGCTGAGGCCCGGCCCCACTGTACCTGCCGTGAGCTGGGGTTCCCCTGTCTGTGAACCCGATGGTAAGACACTGGTCCCACCCCACCCTTCCTGGGTGATGTGAAGATTCCAGGTGTCTTGGGACTCCAGGAAGGAGTTGCTCAGTGCAGGCTGGCACCCTGGGCAGGCTTCCTAGAGGAGGCACTGGGATTTGGGTTGGATCTTGCAGTGTGGATTCAATATGAGGATGATGCCATCCTCCAAAATGTCCTTCTCCCGACCCTGTTTTGTTAAATGCAACCTGACACTTGACTGTCAAGACTCAGTTTGGTATCACCTCCTCCAGGAGGGTCCCCCTGACTACAATCCCCCTTCTTTACCCAGAGGCCACCATTGTCCGCTCATGTGTCAGCCTCCTTCGCTGAGACTGAGTTCTTGAGGGTGGGGCCTGGGTTGTATTTGCAAAACCGGCGTGCTCCTCCAGCCGCGTGCAGAGCTCCAGGGAGGCCACTGGGCCATTCCTAAGGAATGCTGGATCCCAGGCCCCTGGGGTCTGGGTGGAGATCCCACTCCAAGGGGACTGGAAACATCCCGAGCCCTGCCCCTCCCCACCTACCTTCAGCCCTGCCCCTTCCCGCCGACCTTTAGGTCGTAGAAGATGTCACCGAGCACCAGGTACACCTTCATGTAGTAGAGGGTCTCCTCGTCGAACTCCAGCAGCGAGATGCAGAGCTACAGGGCCTTGAGGTAGAAGTGCTCCGCCAGCTTGCCATGGCCCAGCAGGTGGTTCAGGGCGGCCAGCCAGTGGTAGGCCACGTGTTCATTCAGCCAGTCCCCTGGGGTGCAGGCATGCAGACCCTGGGCAGCACCTGGCTTGCCTCCAGGCACCTGTGGTCACTTGGGCAGCTCTGGCCAGTCCCTTCTGGGTTCCCAGACTCACTTCCCCATCTGCAAAGCAGAACTAATAAGGCTTGCCCCTGTCTACTGTGAGGCTGTGGCAAAGTCGGGCTTGGATGGCCCAGCTCTGTGCCTACACATAGCCACCTGCCTTTGTTCACTGGTTTTAACCAGGGGAGCCCAAAACCCATGCAGTCCAGGTGCTCCCGGGCACCCCGGCTCCATGCAGCCCACAGACGTGACATCCAACGACTCCTGGGTGTGTCAGGATCAGAGCCCCTTACCTTGGGGAGTCACCACATGCCTGAGCTCCAGGTCCCCCCACAGATACACAAACCCACCTAGGCTGTCTCTGATGTCCTCCCCTTTTCAGGGCGAGTGCCATGGAGCCTGCATTCAATGCATTCCCACACAGCTGCACACCTACTGTGTACTGGGCCCCAAGGCACAAGGCGTTGGGGCATGCGGCCCGCCCAGGGTTCCCTGTCTCTGGAGGAGGACAGACGACCCTGGAACAGCACGGGGGATGCCTGGCCTTAAGGGGCAGGCTGCTGGAAGGGGAACTGGGATTTCATCAGCCAGAGAGTTGTGTGGTTGATGAGGGTGGGAGGGGCACAAGACAAAGGGAATGTGCCACTCAGTCTGGCACCTCCAGGGACCGAGATGCCTGGCATGTCTGGAAGGCAGAGGGCACACTGGGCGGCCCTTGTGGTCAGCAGCGGGAAGAGACAGAGGAAGCAGAGCTCAGCCAGGCAGGGAACTCTGCACTACGTGAGAGACCTCGGGCTGTGCCCCACGGCCAGACAGGGAAGCCAGCTGGGCAGATCTGCTTGCCTGGACAGGAGACCGGGCAAATCCAGCAGCTGTTTCAGCTCCTGCCCTGCAGACCTGGGGGCTCGGCTCTGGCAAAGTGTGGGTCTTGGCAGGGTGGGCGCTCAGGGGACTTACCCAGAGTGATGCTGAGTGCTAGGGCCATGTGGGCAACCTCCAAGCCCTCTTGGGGCTCCTCCAGCGTGGCCACCAACTTGTTGCACAGCTGCAGCTGCGGCTCCGCCTTGCAGTTGCCCGTAGTCACTGCCAGAGGCAGGGCCCGGTCCTACCACACAGGCAGGTGGGGTCAGGCTTCCGGCAGCACCCACCTGGCCCAGCGCCCTCCTCAGAGCTCAGACATGTGCTTGGAGCTTCCCACGCCCCAGTGACCCCTGCACCTCCACAGAGCTCTGTGCTCTGGGATAACGCACGGTTCAGACACCCAAGTTGGGGGCTGACGAGTCATCTGAGGCCCATCCAGCTACACCTGGCAGCCTCAGACCAGCCTCTCCCACCTGTGCACTGGGGGTCTGACTGGGGGGAGCCAGCACTCCTCTCTGCTCTAAAAACACATTTATCTGTGCCCAGGGCTGAGCCACACCGTGAGCTCAGAGGAAGGGAGAAGCCGTTCCCGCTTCGGGGTGCAGGCAGACTTGGGCGCTGGCCCTGGGCCTCCCACTGACGTGCTGTGTGTCCTTCGACATGTCCCTGTGCCTCTCTGAGCCTCAGTGTCCTCCTCATCCAGATGACAGGACTTTCCACTCATGGTTGGTTGAGATCATCAGATGCAAGGGTAGAGCCACTGTCATATCCAGACCCGAGCGTTTCTCCCAGGCAGCGGCACGGTCAATATCATTCCCGGTGAGACCACTAGGAAACTAAGCATGTGCATGGGTGGCCATGCCTCCAGGTGGGAGGCCTCTGCCCTCCTGGTGCCCCCCTGAGGCCCACCTACATCAGCCCACAGGCCAGCTCACCCGGTAGAAGGACATGGCTTTCTCCCGCTCCCAGGCCCCATTGAAGATGTGTCCAGCTGCCTCAAACAGCTCCAGCCCCAGGTTGGGGTCGCCTGTGTACAGGACCACATTCTGTGCCACCTGAAAGGAGGCAGAAGTTCCCTCAAGACCCACACCTGGGAGGTGGCCACGCCCACCTTTGCCAACCTCCTTCCTCTCACACACTGCAGGTACACCTGAGCATTTTTTCAGACCTGTGCATTGGGACTGCCCCACCACTGGCATGGGGACAATGAACTGATGCACCCGAGTGCCAGGAGGTGACTGAGCAGCTGCAGCCGAGGAGCCCGACACCTGTGAATCCTACCACCAGGGCTAGCCCTAGCCCACCCCCCCTGCACTCAAACAGTCTCCGTGGCCCCCAGATTGCTGGGAACCCATCCCCTGGTTCCTTTCTGCGTTGCCACATCCCTGCCGCAGCTCAGGTCTGCACATCAACAGTGTTTGTGGGTGGGCCTGGTCCCCTCTTGGCCATGAGCTCTTGATCCCTTCTCCTCAGCTCAAGGAGGTATACAGCAGGTGCTCAATAATGAAAGCCTCACCAGGCTCGTGGGCTTCACGATTTGTTCTAGATTACACTGTGTTTGGGAAAGCCTCTGAAAACAGCCACTATTGATAGATTCATTTTGTAAGGAAATGTGCCACCTGTCTCTTGGAGCAAGTTCTCCTGTGTGTTAACTGAGTGGTCACATTACTTGAGCATGTGCTGTATACCAGCAGGTGCTAGGCACTGTGAGGGGCCGCACCTCTGCCCTCAGGGAGAAGATGCTGGCCACTGGGGGAGGATGTGAGGGAACCTGTTGGAGGGAGGGAAAAGGCACACAACAGGTGCTCAGCAGTGGCTTAGGAATGAGTAGATGAATGGATGGATGGATGGGTGTGTGGATAGATGAATGCTTGGATGGATGGATGGACAGATGAATGCATGGGTGGATGGGTGGTTGGAATGATGTGTGTGTGTATGTATGTATGGGTGGGTAGATTATGGATGGGTGGAGGGTAGATGATGTATGTACATATGGATGCACAGATGGTGTATAGACGAATGTATGGATAAACAAATGGACAGATAGATGAATGGAGGGATGGATTAATAGGTAGATTGGTGGGTGGATGAATGATGGACAGATGGGTGAAAGGATGGATGATGTTGGATGGATGGATGAATGGATGGGTAGATGGGTGATGGATGGATGGAAGGATGAACAGGTGAATGGATGGATGACGGAAGGATGAATGGACGGATGGATGGAAGAACAGGTGAATGGATGGATAGACGGGTGAATTAATGGATGATAAAAGGATGTATGAATGATGGATGGATGAATGGACAGATGGATGGATGGATAGATGGATGAATGATGGATGGATGGAAGGATGAACAGGTAAATAGATGAATGATGGAAGGATGAATGGATGGAAGAACAAGTGAATGGATGAATGATAAAAGGATATATGAAGGATGGATGAATGGACAGATGGATGGATGATGGATGCATGGATAAGTGGGTGGATGGATGGATAAAAGGATGAACAGGTGAATGGATGGATGATAAAAGGATGGATGAATGATGGCTGGATGAATGGACAGAGGGATGGATGGATGAATGGATGGTTGGATGGATGATGGATAGAAGGGTGAACAGTTGGATGGATGATGGTAAGATAGATGGAAGGATGGATGGATGGATGATAAAAGGATAGATGGATGATGGATGGATGGATGGAAGGACCCACAGGTGTATGGGAAGATGATGGAAGAATAGATGGATGAATGGATAATGGATGGATGGAAGGATGAACAGGTAAACATAGATGATGGAAGGATGAATGCATGGGTGGGTGGACAGGTGAATGGATGGATAGATTAGTGAATAGATGGACGATAAAAGGATGGATGAAAGGACGGATGGATGGAAGAATGAACGGATGGATGGATGGACAGAGTGAACAGCACAGGGGCCCTCCTGCATCCCTTGCCACTCACCTGGATGTACAGGTCCACCAGCTCGCTCTGCCGCAGGATGTAATAGATCTTCTCTGCTTGCAGGCAGGCACGCACCTCCTCTTTCTTCTGGAGGTCAATGAAAATCCCCAGACTTCTTTGTTGTAGTCCAGAGTGGATCTGTAGGCCCTGGAATCAGACGCAGTGTCAGAACAAGGGCTCTCATCCTCCTGGAAACAGTCTGCCTCCTCCCGTGGGTCTGGTGACAGATGAATCTGGAATGTGGGGACTGGGAATGGCCCCCTTGTGTGTGCAGTGTTCTGCCCTTCCCAGGCTGCTGGTAGGGCCAGGGGGAACACACACGGCATGGGAAAGATGAAGGACATCCTTCTGAGGGAATCGAGCATCATGCTGCCCTGTGGCAGGAGGAGTGTGCTAGCCCATCTCCCTCGCCTCCCAGACATGGCCTGTGTCTTCTCCAGACACACCAGGAGCCGTTGGTGTTCAGAGGCTATCTAGGTCGATGGTCCCCAAGGTGTGCAGGCATCACAGTCACTCGGAGGCCTGTCTGTATAGCTTGCTGGCCCTGCCCCCACAGCTTCCGGCTCCACAGGCCTGGGGCAGGCCCTAGAACTCCCACTTGCCACCATCTCCTAGGTGACATGGATGCTGCTCTGCTCATCTAGGGACTACGCTTTGAGAAGCATGGCTCCAGCACACTGGCCCATTTTCCTTTTGTGAACCTGAGGCCAAGACTGGAGCCAGTCTCCCGGGTCCCTATGGAATCTGGCTTTTTCCCTGCTCTCTCAGTAAGTCCGACACTCGAGGGGCTGTGACTGCAGCAATGTCACCAGGCCCTGTGGGTGGGGTGGCCAGGGCCATGGTTACCCCCACCAGGTCAGGATGCTCGGGGGAAGCCGAGTGGGCCACATATGGGATGTGAGACCTTGAAACCCTGCCCCAGGGAAGAAGGTGACACACTTGGCTCTGTCTTCTGTGGGAGAGAAGCCACAGGTGGCTGCTGTGGTCACATTTAAGGGGACAGATGAAGGCCAGGAGTGAAGATTCAGGGCAGGCAGAGGTCAGATGACAAAAGCCACCATAGTAGGAAGAACATCCCAGAGTGCGCGTACTGCCTCTGCTGGGGTTGAGATGATCTTTGACCCAACAAGCGAGGCTCAAGCTGGGACTCACAAGCCAGCAGCAGCCCTGGGACGACCCCAGGCCCACCAGCTCAAAGCATCTGATGCCAAAGAACCAAGTGATCCAAAGGAAAGGGCCTGATAGGGCTCTGGGACAGCTTCCCTGTGCCCCCCCTCCCTGCCCTGTCCCCCTAGCCCCCTTGCCACCCTCCCCAGCTCCACCACTGCAAAGCCAGCCCTGATCGCTCTGTGCCCAGGGACAGGTAGAGCTGACTGATGGTCTCCAGGAGCTGCCCCCTCCAGCACCTTGTCGGCCACCTTGAGGGCCAGAGAGAGCTGGAGCTCATGGTAGATGACGCACTGGGCCTCGCTGGGCATGACGACGCTGTAGAAGTAGCACAGCCACTGGACGGCCCGCAGCTGGCCTGGGCAGAAGACAAAATGGAAGATGTCAGCTTCCCAGCATTGAAGCGAGGCTGGCTGGGCTCAGAGGCCCCTGCGCTGTGCTCGTTCCTTTCATATCTCTGTGAACCTGGGCCCCATAGGCGGGCAGCCTGAGCTCAGACAGGCCACGTACCTGTGCAAGGGCAGACGCCGAGCATACCATGACATGGGCACAGCTTGGTGCAGATGCTCATGGTAGAGGCCGGCGTTCTTTACAACTCCCAGGGCTGAGGTCCTGGCCAGGCTCGGCCCCAGCACCAGGCCATCTATTTCTGCTTCACGAAGTCCCTCTGGCCAGGACCAGGGCCGCCTTCAGCCTGAGCTGATGAGGCCAGGGGCACAAGTAGCCCCTGTCGCAGATGGAACCCCGGGAGAGCAAAGCCAAGCATCATATCTGCCACACATGGCATCATGTTGGGGGAATGGGGTTCAAAACCAGCCCCTGGTGTTCCCACACATGCTTCTTTCATGCAACCAGGCTCCAGACCCACAGGCTCACTGGCCTCTCCCAAAGTCAGCGTGCTGGGAACAGGGGAAAGCTTCTGATTTTCTAGTGTCAGAAACATTCCGAAGATTAACACCAGAAACCAGGTATGCCGAATGGACATCTATCACACACACCACCCAACAACAGCTGAATACACAGTCCTCTCGAGCACCCATGGGACATTCCCCATGACAGACCACGTGCCAGGCCACAAAACAAGCCTCAGTGAATGGAGAAGGACTGAGACCAAAGCAGAGGTGTTCTT
>NW_022310134.1:0-2557 GCF_002776525.5 Piliocolobus tephrosceles
TCTGAGATTCTCTCCATAGCCCAGTTGATTCTGCTGTTTAATACTTGGAATTGTATTATGGAATTCTTGAAGTAAGCTTTTCAGCTCTATCGGTACAGTTAGGTGTTTTCTTAAAATTGACATTTTGTCTTTCAGCTCTTGAACTGTTTTACTGTATTCCACAGATTGAGTTACAACTCTCTGCTCAATCTCGATGATCTTTGTTCATATCCATATTCAGAATTATACATCTGTCATTTTAGCCTGGTTAAGAACCACTGCTAGGGAAATAGTGTGGTTGTTTGGAGGTAAGACGACAGGCTGGCTTTTTTAGTTGACAAGGTTTTTGTACTGTTCCCCTCATGCGTAGGATCATGTTCCTTCCATTGTTGATATTGCTCTCCTGTGGATATTGTTTTTAGTTGTTATCTTCTTTGATGCTCTGGGGGGTTTGATTGTGGTATATATAATATGAGTCAGTCAACTGACTTTGTTTCTGGAAGATTTTAGGGGGCCAAGGCTGAGCTTGGCACTCCTGGACTGTCTGCTCCAATTCTGAGTGGCTGGCACCAGAACCCTGGCTTTGGTCTCTGGCCCCTAGATGTTAGAAACCTGCTGCACTGGAGGGGCTGAGGTGTTCCTGGTCTGCTTGCCATGAAACTCCAATGGGTGTTACCAGGCAAAGAGTTTCGCTGGGGCAGTGGGATCTTGTATTTGCTCACACATGCCAGTAGCTACCGAAGCATATCAAGTTGCATGTGCATTGGCTGGGACAGGACACTGATGGCAGTGGGGCTGCGATTGTTCCTGCGTGTGCTTGCTCCACTGGCAATTGTAGCTTGGCAGGGGTGGGGCACTGGATAGGGAAGGGCTTCCAGCATTCATGTGCGTGGTGGCACTAGCAATGGCAGTGCAGCTAGGTGCTGTGCATCAGCAAGAGGGCATGGGGACAGTGGGGTGTGCTTGTGCAGTGGCACCAGTGGGCTATGCACACACTTGCATGCCAGTAGGGGAGGGGAGGAGAGGTCCACATGTACGTGCCCTGGCAAACCAGAGGTGGTGTGGCCATGGGTGAGTGCATGCAGGCAAAGCGGGGCAGGGCCTGGGGGTGCTGTACCAGGGGAAGGGTGCAGGGGAACTGGTGCATATCAGTGGGTCCAGTTGGCTGGAGAGCTCTGATAATCCGTTGCCATCTGCTGGTGAGAGACCTGTGATGAGGGCCCTCAGAAGGTACCCTGCTTGGTCATCTGAGGCTGTGCTACATGGCCATGGCCATGCTGGGGCCCTTGGCGAGGTCAGCAGATAGGGTGGTGCTCAGATTGAACTGACCCCATCTCATAGACAAGACCACCCTATTCTGTCTAGGTCTGATAGTCATCCCAAGGCTAAAGTCTCTTAAAGTAGCAATGGTAAGTCTTGGGAGATGGGTATCTCTGGCTGGCGATGCTCCACTGCAGGCATTGCTGCCCCAAACCCTCTGGACTCTGCACAGGCTGGAGCACTGCTCCTCCTGTCTCTCTAAGTAGCTCTCGCTACCAGCTCAAGTTTCTATGGTGTTCATGGGATCTGCTGATGCCAGGATTCTAGAGGTCTGTAGCAATAGTGGGATACTCCTCACTTATTCAACTTACTCCTTCCCCTGGAGTCTCTAGAGACCAGGAAGAAGTCTCAGTAGTCCCCTGCAGAGTTCCCTGCTACCTCTCATTTCAGCTCAGCGTCTGCATCCTTAGTCTATCCACTCTCAATTTCTGTCCTCTAAAGGTCTGTTCAAAGTGTGCCAGTCTTCTCAATGTCCCAGTCTCTTGGTGGGAGATGTTCCTCTCTCAGTGGAAGATGTCAGCCATCTTGGGTCCCCTGCCCAGCTTTTTGTATTTTAACCATTCGGCTGAAGGTATTGGACTATGTCATTGAGGTTTAACTTTTGTTGCAGTGATGATTAATGATGTTGAGTACTTTAACCATTTCTACATATTCTTTTGTAAAGCGTATGTCAAGTCGTTTGTCTATTTTAGTTTCTACTGCTAGTCTATTTATTATTGAATTTCATGAGTTGTTTATATATTCCATTTATGAGTTCTTAGATGTGTATTTACACATATATTTTCACAAACTTTGGCTAGTGTATTCATTTACTATGTAATCACTTTGGATGCGTAAAGGACTTTAATGACAGTAAAGTCTAATTTATTATTTTTATTAGTAATCTGAGCCCCTTCTAAAAATGTTTGCTTGACTTTAGGGTCCCAATCTTTCAAAGAATTTTCTTCCATAAATTTATTGTTTGAATTGTGAGTTTTATGTCTGCAGTATTATTTTAACGTAAATGTTTATGTAGAGAGTACATTGTTTTCAGATCACTTCTAATATGACATTCCTTTACTCATTGCATTGCTTTGGCATTCTTCATTCATTCAATACGGGTGAGATTCTTGATGCTCTTTCCACAGAACTCTTTGTACGTCCTTTATCCAATACCATGCTCTCTCAGTTACTGTAGCTCTATAATCTGGTAATATGTCTTCAATATATAGTCTTTCTTTTCAATATTATTTTGGATATTGTATATTATTTGCTGTTT
>NW_022310135.1:0-55349 GCF_002776525.5 Piliocolobus tephrosceles
ATGTAGGTAATTTGATGATCATTTCTGGGTCTAGTATCTCTTTGACATTCTGGAACTGTCACCATCAAAATGAAGTGTTGATTCTAGGTTGTCTTCATTTGAAATTATTACTCATTATCTGATACTAATTGTTTAGTTCACAATGGTTGCTTCAGTGATATAAATCACTACACACATTATAATTTGTACAGGAATTTCTATTACTGAGTCATATGCTATCTAGATAAGGCAAAGTTTTGTTTAACATAAATAAAAGTAATTGTATAACAAAAAGTTTCCTTGGCATCGATAATCTCTATGATTTCTCCCAGGATGATGATTCTGACTTGTGTTGTGAACCTTTGTTATTTCTGGGAAATATTATTTCTGACGATGTATGACTGGCAGTGAACATTAAATCCTATTTGAACAAATGAGATCTTGAATTTATTGAACCCTGTTTCTTGTACTGCGGTGTATTTGTAATCAATTATTCCAATTCTTCCAGTACCCAAATTACTTGAATGACATTGGAAAACTGATACTAAACCAAAACAAGACAGAGCTCCAGAGATGCAGAATGTATTAAAAAAGGAAAAATATACAAGATATAAAAATCATATGAAGTTAAAAAAATACTTATAACATGATGGGATAAGTTGGATATTATAAATGAAGATAAGAGAATAAGACAAAACAGTGTGCAATCACTTTGTGTTTTCCAGAACATATGTGGGCAGACTTTAAAATATTATGAAAATATTAATACAATTATGGGTATCAAAGTCTAAATGCACATCATTGAAATGAGAAATATGAAAGTTGAAAAATAAAAATCAAAAGAATATTGGGTGGTACATCAATAGATAAGGTTAAAAGAAGTCAGCTAAATTCAGTCAATTAGCGAGCTGAGATATTGGTCAATGAATTCTACAATACATCACACAAGTGTGTGTGAGTATGTGTGTGTATGTGTATAAGACAGAAGAGGGACAGGGAAGGGGAGAGGAAAGCAAGGAGAGAAAATTTAATACACAAAAGAAGACATCGAATTCCATCAACCATCAGTACTTGTTATACACAAAAGTGACAACAGAGTGGGGAGAGTAGGTAGGAAGGTAGTTAACACATAATTTTTAAAAGTTCCTTTAAAGGCTCTGAAAAGGAAGCACAAGTCCTTAGATTTGTATTGTCTACCTAAAATAAGAAAGTAAATTTAAAATGATCAATACGTTGTCGTATCAGAAAGAAATTTCAGAACACCAAGGATAACTCCATTGGAAGTTCTACGGGATGGGATGGAAGTAGAGGCTGCTATGAAATGAATAACAGTAGATAGACATCTGGATTCTCATTAGTAATAGTAAGTGCGAGACTCTGAAGAATTATCTGTCTAAATGTGCAGTATGTCTATTTCACTAGAACTCTTTCTTTAACCAAACCAACATTCAACTGTGAGCACAAGATAAAAACACTGAAAGCATGCCTAAACACACAGTGTTTCCCAATGTCCACCCCTGTCTGGAAGAATTACTGGAGGAGACATTTTGAAAAAAGGAGCAATAAGTCTGAGAGAGAGATTGTATAAGAAATAGTGAAGAACAATAAAACCGGTATAATTTATGCTTAGGCATAAATAAAGGTAGCTTTTGAAGAAAACAATAGGACCTTTGATTTTGGATTTAATGTATTGCTGATCTGAATGTAGAGGAGGCTTTTCAATGTGCGGATACAGAAGATGGCAGGGAGTGGGAGGAAGAGCAAAATAATTGCTAAGATTCTTGATTTACATGAGAAATATAAAGAAAATGATTAACAAAGGCATTGCATAGAAGTAGCAAAGCTTAAATACACATGTTAAAATTTCAAGGGGAACCATTTAAAAAATATTAATGAGATGTCAGACTTTCAAACCATTAGAGAAAAATAAATGTAAGGTAGCTGCATGAATTTATCAAAAGACAAGAATAATATTTTTTAAAGCAGAATGAGTAGAAAACATAAAAGAAGTTGTTAAAAATGATTTAAACATCTCAGTAATCACAAATCAAATCAATATCTAAAAACAATTTAAATGCTTAGTTTCAAACTGGGTTTTAAATAGCTCTTTTCTTTTGTTTAAAAGAGCATTAAACATTTAATCTTAGAAAATAAAATAACTCATTAATAGAGGTAGCAAAGAAATAAAAGAATATCAAACATATGTCCAAAAAAAGGTGTGTTAATATTGGTGTTAGGACAAAGAAAATGTTAATCGAATACATTTAAGAGAACATCTTAAATATCCTTTTAAAGAGGATATTTTTAAAATCTATCACACTAGGAATATATTTTGTGCTAAGCCTATTTTGGCCTCTGTAAAGAAGCAAGTAACAGATACAATTTCACAGGTTTATAAAACAAAGATCACAGTTGCCTTAAACTGAGATGGCAAAGATTGTAAGAAGAAGTGGTGGTATTGATGACATGTTAGAGTCTGAGAGCTAAGTTTGGGGAATGATTGTTTTGAGTTGCGTATTAGAAAACAGTATACATATCAAGTAGAAAGTTGGCTATAAAAGTCTTTGAATCAGTGTTAAATCTAGCTACAAGGTATAAATTTAAAAATCTCTAGTATAAAAACTGCATGTAAAAATGCGTGACAAAATGATATTTGGTTAGTGTACACATGTCAAATTTTTAACACTTAAGCAATCCAAGGACTAAGTTTTTGGGCATTCCAATGTTTTTAGAGCAGGAATTGAGAGAACACAGTGAAGCAAAGGCAAAGATAAGAGAATACAAGGACATTTAGGAGAGTGGTGACAGTATGGAAAAAGTTACAAATTGCGTATTAAAGACGAGAATGGCAAATACTGCAGATAGATCAAGCAAGATGAAGACTAAGAATTGACTATTGTAATCAGTGATTAAGAAGTCATTGCTGACCTTGTATTGGAAGTCTTTTACAGTGACAAGAGCAATAGGCTTGCTTGGAATGGGCTCAAGGGGTAATGTGAAAAGAAGCATTACAATAAATGAGGGAAGTGAAGTGTTGTAAGGAGTGTTGTTGTAAAGAAGAAAACCAGATTTTTATATAAAGCAGAGGGAGAGGCAGGATCAGCAGTGAGCTCAGCAGTTTTTTAATTTGTTTTAAGATAAGAGAAAAAGCTACAT
The DNA here is from genome assembly GCF_002776525.5 of Piliocolobus tephrosceles. NCBI lineage: Eukaryota > Metazoa > Chordata > Mammalia > Primates > Cercopithecidae > Piliocolobus > Piliocolobus tephrosceles. The sequence goes on from NW_022310135.1 coordinate 3,136, forward strand.
CTTTCACATAGATGTGAAAGATCATGCACACAACTAAAAATAAATAAAACAAAGGTAAAAATTGAAGAAATGGGGTACTTTCAGAAAATGGTGATAGTAGAATCTATTGTAGAACTGAAGGTGTTGCCTTTGGATAGAAGCATGAATAATTTATTTCTAATGAAACAGGAAAAATGTATATATTGTCATAAAAAACTATTACAAGGTTGTAATAGTGGTGGAAACATCTAGAAGGTATTTTGGCTGCTAGAATTTCTTTCGTAAAGCAAGAGCTGACCTCATCAGATAAGAGTGTAGATTTTGGAGGTTTGTGAAGAAAGGACAGGGTCTGAAATGGTCATCTAGGAAGACGGCAGATTGAATGGAGAATGGAAACACCTAATACAATTGTTGAGCAGCCGTAGGAGTATGTAAGAAGCTGGCAAACATGCTTCTATATGTGAACAATCTGCATGATAGTGTGTTTCACACCACTTAGCTCAAGTAGGTATATAGAGGTTCAAGGTACGCAGAGAATGTGAACTAGGATTGTGGTGTTACTAGGGGAGTTGAAGACATAGGTGAGGGATTGATTATAATGTTTTACCATGAAATTTAAGCTGGGTAAAGATACAAAAGAAGGTAAGAAATAAGAGAGGAATAATGTAATACAAGAGGGGCAGTAAACCTTAAGTTCTGGTTATTGGTGTTGGGATCTTAGAGCATGTAAGTTAGTGAAGGGCTGGAATTAGAGAGGAATTGAAATTGACACTATGGAAAGTTTGTGCTTATTAGTAATGGTAAGTTCTAGGGTACAAATATGATTGTTGGGTGAGTTATCCATGTCAATATTTAAAGCATCGAGAGTTATGAAAGTAGTCATGTGGGACAGACAGCCGAAATTCTATGGGATGTGAGATGAGCCTAAGTGTCTATGATATTTGTTAGAAGGAGGATGACATCAAATTTAAATCTGTTGTTCCTGGGGATGAAGAAGGAACATCATTGGAGCTAGGCGTTTTGGAAGAAAAGGGAAGAAAAGAGATTGGATGTGACACAGAGGGTATCTTTCGCATCTCCATAGTATTAGGAGTAAGGAAAGTGAAACAGCTACCAGTTGAGAATCTTACAGGAGAAGCAGTATTCTTGAGGGTAGGGGGGAATCTTACAGGAGAAGCAGTATTCTTGAGGGTAGGGGGTTTACTAAAAGCACTAATAACACAATAAATAAAATGTTTTAAAAAGTGATTCAGATGATTTTATCAATTATTTGTTTCTGTTTAACAAACCACTAAATCTTAGGATTTAAAGTAGCAAAGCTCCCCCCCCCCCCCCCATAAATCTACACCCCAGCCAATAGGTTCCACTGATTTGGGACAGAAGTACTGATCAGAATTGGGCTTGCTCAGGTGTTTGCATTCAGTTAGTGAATTGGCCAGGGCTGGCTGGTTACTATGCTTTGCCTGGAAAACCTGAGTTCTGCTCCATGTGTTTCTCATATCACTCCAGCTACCATTCCCTCCACCCATGGTAACGGCAGAAGATTTGAATTAACTATTCAGAAAGAAAGCATCAGTGGCTAATAAACATATTACAAGAAGGTCATTTCTCATTACTAATCAGTGAACACACATTAAAACAATTAAAAGTTAAAATTTTATACATGTTAAGAAAGGTTTGTAAAATTCATTGTTGGTGAGTGGGATGGAAAAATATATGCTTTCATTTAGTTTCAGAGAGAGAATAAATTATTCCCCCACCTTTGGTAGGACTTTCAGCCATGTGTATCAGTTTTTAAATTGAAGCTACTTTTTAATCCCAAAACTATTCTTCAAGGTATCAACCATAAAAGAATATTCATTATAAAAGAATACTCACAGTACTTATAAAGACGTTTAAAGATGTTCATTGTAGCATTGTACAAAATATCACACACTGTAGGAAGTTAAATGTGTAAGTAAAGATTGAATACAGCAATTCCTCATGCATGAGTCAAAGACTTAGATGAAAACAAGTGCCACACTCAAATTAAGTAACTGAACATATTTTAATAAAGGCATTGTTTACAATGATATGGGTACAAGTTTAGGAAAGCCAGAAAGGGAAATGTAGTATCCTGGAATTTATAACTATGGAAAACTCCCAGTATCTCTTGACCTAACGGGAAACTCATGACAGCTGTGTGTAGAAGGCCACCTGATAAAAGGTATGACCCTTGGTGGGGGAAGATGGCAAACAAATAGATAACAAGTGTGCAGGAAGGTGGGAAGTAAGTGTCTCAACGTTGCTTTTCTTCTTTCTGTGTCTCCTGCCAGTGGCTTTCACTGCACTGACAGATACAATCAGAAGCCACAGGGCAAGGAAGGCATTGAGGATCAAGAGCTCTTTCAGGCAGTCGTTTTAGTTCAGTTTCCCAGGACACAGAGCAGTGTGGAGAAGAGTGGAGACTGGATCCGGACAGACGAAAGGAAGTTATACCGCATAACACACGTCAGTGTTCAATAGCAGAAAGGAGGTCCGGGTAAGTTCATACTTGTTTATATAGAATGATTTCTCCAAAATGGGTAAATGAAAAATTTTAATACCTGCAATCTAGTATTTTTAATATAAAATATACAATGTGACCGTATACTTCTAAATCTACCATATGTAATTATTTCAGTGAAAATATATACCTGAAATTGTTAACAATAGTCATCATTCCTGTAGCAGTAGTTAGTGGATATGGGTAGAAAATTGAGAGGGATTTTATTCATCTGGATTTTGAAGTTTACAATGAGCGTGCATTTATGTATCAAATTTATTTAACAAATTTTAATTTTTTACATCAATAAAATTACTAAAATTCTATAGAGCAGTTGGGCAAGGGGCAGGAGCAAAATTTGTATTATGATAAATCATAATTTATCTTCTAATATATACAATATAGAGAATCAGAATGAGGAAATGACGGAAGCCTGCTTATTAATTAATTATTGAATTATGAATTGAATTAAATTATGAATTGAATTATAAATTGAATTCAACTATGAATTGAATTATAAATTGAATTCAACTATGAATTAAATTATGAATTATGAGTTATAAATTGAATAACAAGAAATAGGTAATGAGGGTGGCTGCCACCAGTCTAATTCTGAGGTTTGAAAAGTTTTACAGTGGAAAACAGGTAGATACATACTTTCAGTAAGTAATGGTGCTTAATTGTATTTAATTTCTCCTATTTTTTTAAGTGACTGTGAATTTTTAGGAAATAAACGTTATTTGGACCTAAGTGTTTACTAAACAGGATGTATTTCTTTTGGCTTGGGGTACTATGAAAAAAATCACTGAGATACTAAGGGCACGGTGAACACAAAGGTTGAAAACCTCAGATCTAAAGTATTAAAATCATTCTCGGGCAAATCACAAAAGTTCTACGTACATATTTCTAAAGATATAAGCATGTTAACTGTAAACTTATTCTACCTCTAGATGATCAAATGGCACTTCGCTCTTTTACTATTTTTTTCTTTCTAATTTTTTCGGGCAGGCAATTCATTTACATGGACTCCTCTTTTATGTAATTTGTATCTAGATGAAATATTTTGGGACTTATTGAGTGTAAATAGAAAGAGCTAATGAGAACCCATGCCTTTCTCCCGCCATCCACTCAGTTTATTTCCCTAACGTTTGCTAATCACTTGTGATTCATTTGCAAAGAAAATACACTAATATGCATAGTCTAGCAGAAAGCAGGTGTTAAGCATTTTACTGTGAAATTATACTAGTTGATACCATGCACAGGAACATGAACAGAAATATAGAAAGAGGAAATTGCATCAGGTTGTAACGTAGTGCTCAAAACTAGGAATCAGAACATGATCTGTGCCCCATCTAGCTACATGATCATGGGCAATCATTGACTGCTCTGAGCCTCAGTTTTGTTTTCACAGAGAAATGAATCAATCTAACAGTAATTGACCAGTTTCTTGAGGAACTTAAGGACCAGGATAAAATAATGCGTAGTTGCAGTTACTACATAATCTATTAGGTCAAATTAGACATACAGCTACTTAGATATATGTATAGCTACTTATTTTAGAAACGCTTGAGGATTCCAGAAAATTTTCAAACTCCTTAATTTAGCACACTTGGCCTGGTCTAGCATTTTGTCAATTAGCCATGACTTATTTTCGCAATTCTGACTTCTACCACAAACCGTACCAGATTATTCCTAATTTAAATTATAATGTTATGTAGTTTCACTTTGCCATGCTTTGACTTTAATAAGTGATTTTAAATATATTAATGAGTGAAGAATATCTATATAAAATCTGATAATGAGTGATGGAATGTATTAGAAAGGTGAGGGAATCAAAATCTGCTATAGGAATTCAGAAAATGTGAAGATTAATTTCTATGAGAAATGAGTTTTAAAAAATGATATCTGAACTAAACCGCAGAGATGGGTAAAAGCTACAGCAGCAGAGACTATATAAGGGCTTTAAAACTAGAGGAATACCCTACGTGTGGAATAACTCAGGCATATGCCTGCTTTCAAGACTTTATTAAATTTTTTCTTGCTAACTATGCCTTTTCTAATCTAGCTTCTAATCTATTCAATTCACAACTATGAACATTTGCTAGACATAAATGAGGTAGTCTTCAGCTCACAGGAATTCTTCTGTTCTGGGAATTTTCCCATGGTAGCCAAGTTTCTCCTCCCTGAGATCACTCACCGTATCCTCCTATGACCCTGGCTGATTATTGCTGTTATTACCAATGAGTGTCGGTAGCAACAATTGCAGCTGTGCTGGAAACATTTTATTTACCAGATTCAACCTTTGCCCTTCTCCAGTCTGCCAATAAGATGGTCAAGGAGGAATCATAGTAGTTTAGTCAGAAGAAATGACTGATATTGAAGGGTATTTTTTCCCCCGAGATGGACTCTTGCTCTGTAGCCCAGCCTAGTGTTCAGTGGTGCGATCTCGACAACCTCAGCCTCCTGAGTAGCTGGCATTACAGGCACCCACCACCATGCCCAGGTAATTTTTGTATTTTTAGTAGAGACATGGTTTCACTTTGTTGGCCGGGCTGGTCTTGAACTCCTGACTTCAACTTACCTGCCCACCTTGGCCTGCCAGTGTACTGGGACTAAAGATGTGAGCCACCACACCCCGTACTGGAGTTTTTATCTACTTTACTTCCTTACTGTATGGTATCTATTAAACTTTGCTCCCCTAGGAGGAAAAAAAAAAAAAAAAAAAAAAACCAGCTCTTGTCAAGAGCAAATTCACTATAAGATTTTCTCTTCTTGGAATCTTTGCTTCCTTTCATCCCTTTAAGTAGATGGGTGGTAATAGCTCCGTTCTTATTACTGGTAAAGTTTTTGTATTTTTCCTTATGCTAGCATTCAATTACTTATGTTAAAGAAAATTAAACGACTCAGTTTCAGTTTTCACATGTACAGAGGTTAGGAGTATTTACTCTTATTTTTGCAAGAAGAAAACAGCATTCAAAGAATTGAAAATGTGTGACTTTTCTTGGACAAGGGAACTGAGGTTTTAGAGCAACTCAAAATGTGGACTACAGACTCAGAATGTTTAAAAAGCCCTTGTCCTTTATTTTAGGGAAAAAGGAGATGAATGAATACCAGCCAGTAGCTGGGTGACTACAATATCTGTGTTTCTTAATATAGCAAATTTATGATTTATACATGAGTGAAACTTAAGACCCCCAAGAAATTATCTCCTAGTGAGCAAGGAAAGAGAAGTTTTTGGACACTGAGAGAGGAGAGACCATGCTATACTTAACAAAGAGAAAGGTATACCTTGCAAACAAGAGTAGGCAACAATAGCTATTTAATGAGATATTGATACCATGCAGTTGAAACAAAAAAAAAAAAACATTATGGTGATAGACTTAGGATCTATGAAAGAGTCTCAGAATTTGTCCAACAGGGTAGAATACCGAAGATACATAATGGGGTTGCGGTATTTGTTCTGCGTCACAAAATGTGAAGTTGCCTTTGGTTTTTGAGATTTGAGCTTTCCAACAAGGCATAAAGTTTTGTTTATTGCAGAGACTGATTTCTCCCTCATGGGCACAGTGTAATATGAATAAATGTGCATTCTGTATTGAATTTTAATCTGCATAAAAATTAGTGGTTTGCCTAAATAATAGGTTTGACACCTTGTTTTCATTTTATAAAAACCTTTTAGACTGTGTTTCAATAGATATCTTTATTAATAAAAGAAAATATAAAGAAGGTTCATTTCAATTCCAGGAATACATCATCACACCTATCAAATAAAAATGGGAAAACAAACTTTTCATTAAAATGAAATTATTGACATCAGATAGATATCTCTGCACATGTTATTCTCATTCTTACATCACCTGTTGAGAAAAAAGAAACTCAAGAGAGTGGCTCATATCTTCAGGGAATGAATTGAGATCAGAATAATGAGATATTGGTTAAAGAAAGCTACAAGAAACAAGCATTTCATTTGCTTTAGATGATGTCAGCTTTCTGATTGGTGAATTTGTGTTTTTTGTTCCATTTTCTTTTTTTGTTTGTTTGTTTCTCTTTTTGTTTTTTTGTCAGACCAGTTTTCTTCTTGCACAAAGGAAACAGTATCATTGATAATTCCACCTGCATTTGACTGTATAAGCTTCTGAGTTGCTGCGTGATGAAATGTGTGGCTATCAAAGCTTAAACACATGAGGAGCTCTTTTTCTCATTATATTTCAAAAATTCCATTTTAAGTGTTGGTCACAGTATAGCAATCAAATCTGAAGAGTCTTTATCCAATTAGTAATGGAAAAGGTGAAAAGGGTCAATAGTTGGCATTTGAAATCAGACCTACCTAAAAATGTAATTTTATATTTTCCTTTACCTACTAATCAAAACTGCAATTTTAGCTTCTCTTGATTGAACATCAGTCTATGTCTATGTCACATAAAGTACGTATGTGTCTGTGTATAAAGAGACAGCATTATACATTACATACATAGAGAATATTTGTTATAAGTGGGTATTGTATTAATCATTCTATTAAATCAGTGATATATGTGTATATATAATATAGGTATCATTTACAGTTACTGAAATTGAGTGTCAAAGATGTTAAGAAACATTTTCAACCTTACGTATTAAGGAAACAACATAAGTAGTTCTGACTCATTTCAGCTATTTCTCAACAACATAACACTGTTGAAAAAGGAAGTGGACCCCCCCAAAAATTTGCCACATATTTGGTGGTTATCTTTTTTTAATTATTTTTTTCTTTCAGATGGGGCTCGCCATGTTGCTCAGGCTTGGCCCAAATTTCTGGGAACAAGTTGTCCTCCTGCCTCATCATCCTCAGTACTTGTGACTACAGGTGCACACCACTGCACCAAATGAGTTAACGTTTTCAATATCACTATTTTTAAATAAATCTTACCTCAGTCCCACTTATCTTGATAAATCAGGCTCACATATTCATATCCATTATGTAAAACCTAGAATTATTACATACTTTTTGAACTCTGCATCTTATTTCTTATAGCCCCTTGGCAAGCTGACTATCAGTTATTACTTGCTGCTATTGTCAATGTTTGCCCATCTTTGTTCTAATTTTATTTGTCTCCAGGACTGAGAACTAAATGGCTATGGTAGAACTGAGAATCAAGTAGTAACGTACAGGGTCTGAGTATGGCTCAATATAAACATTGACAGAAGCAGTACCAATCACACATACAGCCCATCTAAAGCTATCCACATGGGATTTATACATACAAAATATTTACCTCATCAGAAATTTATCACTGCAGGATACTCCAAGCCTTTACTCCTATTCTCATGACATTTTGATCACATAATTAAAAAGAGACTCAATCTTCTCACTATTAGTTGGTTTACATTTAGGCTTCCTTTTTTATCTGACACTTCTTATCCACTATGTAATTCATTTTTTTCCACTGGGTTCTGTTCTGATCTCACCCATTAATCTCAATAAAGTACCACTTCTAAAAGGCTTGGTAAATCCCTTCATCACAATCCGGCCTTCCTATTTTTTTCTCTAGTCTCGCTAATCAACTCTTTACCCAGTTGAGCTGTAAATGACTAATATCTCTAAATGAAAGTCTTGTAGCTCCTAAGAGTAAAAAGCAGAACTAGCTCTCATAATGTGAAAGTCATCGATTAAGAGATATATTTACTAGCATATCTGTATTTATTGAGAGTGGCTGGGTTTGTTTTTTCTGCAGAAGAAAGGGATGCCCTGTTTTTCCATCAATTACTAATCTTAGGAAAATACTACCTTCTTCACAAAGCCCAGTTACCAACATGCCGATGTATATAATACCTCTGAATTTCAAAAGACAATGGTGATATTTTCCCAACTCAAGTAAATCATATTGTCTATGACATGCCTTTGTCATTTATTTAATCATATTCTGAATAAAATTTAATCCTATTCGGAATTTTTATAGACATAATCTAAATTTTCTACCCAGTAGATTTTTTTAAGACTCTATTTTTTAGAGGAATTTTAGGTTCACAGCTACATTGATAGAAAGGTATGACTATTTTTCTACATAATCCCTGAGCCCACAGAAGCATAGTTTACTCCATTATCAGCATCATTTACCAGAATGGTGCATTAGTTACAATTGAAAAACCTACATTTTAGGCTGGGCCCAGTGGCTCAAGCCTGTAATCCCAGCACTTTGGGAGGCCGAGACGGGCGGATCACGAGGTCAGGAGTTTGAGACCATCCTGGCTAACACGGTGAAACCCCGTCTCTACTAAAAAATACAAAAAAACTAGCCGGGCGAGGTGGCGGGCACCTGTAGTACCAGCTACTCGGGAGGCTGAGGCAGGAGAATGGTGTAAACCTAGGAGGTGGAGCTTGCAGTGAGCTGAGATCTGGCCACTGCCCTCCAGCCTGGGCAACAGAGCGAGACTCCGTCTCCAAAAAAAAAAAAAAAAGAAAAAGAAAAAACCTACATTTTCATATCATTATTATGCAAAGTCCATGGAATATGAAGTTTTTTTCATTCGCTCGTTGTTCATTGATATATCTACTTTGGTGAGATTCCCATTAATATCTTTAGTCTGCTTTTAATTGGTTGTTTTCTTGTTGAATTTTAAGAGTTCTTCGTGTATTTTGGATAACAGTTCTTTAACAAATCTATATTTCATAAGTATTTTCTCTTAGTCTGTGGCTCATATTTTCATTCCCTCTGCAGTCTTTGGGCAGAGTAGACATTTTTAATTTTAATAAAGTCAAGCTTATCAATTTTTTTATTATACTTTAAGTTCTAGGATACATGTGCAGAAGATGCAGGTTTGTTACATAGGTATATATGTGCTGTGGTGGTTTGATGCACCCATCAACTCGTCATCTACATTGGGTATTTTTCATAATGCTATCCCTCCCCTAGCCTCCCCACCCCATGACAGGGCCCAGCGTGTGATGTTCCCCTCCCTGTGTCCATGTGTTCTCATTGTTCAACTCCCACCTATAAGTGAGAACATTCAGTGTTTGGTTTTCTGTTCCTGTGTTAGTTTGCTGAGAATGATGGTTTCCAGCTTCATCCATGTCCCAGCAAAGGATAAGAATTCATCATTATCTATGACTGCATATTATTCCATGGCATATATGTGCCACATTTCTTCATGCAGTCAATCATTGATGGACATTTGGGTTGGTTCCACGTCTTTGCTATTCTGAACAGTGCTGTAATAAACGTACGTGTGCATGTGTCTTTATAGTGAATGATTTATAATATTTTGAGTATATACCCAGTAATGGGATTGCTGAGTCTAATGGTATTTCTGGTTCTAGATCCTTGAGGAATTGCCACACTGTGTTCCACAATGGTTGAATTAATTTACACTGCCACCAACAGTGTAAAAGCTTTGCTATTTCTCCACGTCCTCTCCAGCATCTGTTGTTTCCTCACTTTTTAATGATCACCCTTCTAACTGTCATAAGATGCTGTCTCATTGTGGTTTTGATTTTCATTTCTCTAATGACCAGTGATGATGAGATTTTTTCATAAATGTTTTCTTTTGAGAAGTGTCTGTTCATATCCTTTGCCCTCTTTTTGAAATTTTTTTTTTCCTAAAAACTTGTTTAAGTTCTTATGGATTCTGGATATTAGGCCTTTGTCACGTGGATAGATTTCAAAAATTTTCTCCCATTCTGTAGATTGTCTTTTCACTCTGATGATACTTTCTTTTGCTGTACTTGAAGTTCTTTAGTTTAATTAGATACCATTTGTCAATTTTGGGTTTTGTTGCCATTGCTTTTGGTGTTTTAGTCATTAAGTCTTTGTCCATACCTCTGTCCTGAATGGTTTTGCCTAGGTTTTTATGTTTTAGGTTTTACATTTTTTTATGTTTTAGGTTTTACATTTAAGTCTTTAGTCCATCTTGAGTTAATTTTTGTTTAAGGTTTAAGGGAGGGGTCCAGTTTCAGTTTTCTGCATTCGGCTAGCTAGTTTTCCCAACACCATTTATTAAATAGGCAGTCCTTTCCCCATTGCTTGTTTTAGTCAGGTTTGTCAAAGATCAGATGGTTGTAGATATGTGGAGTTATTTCTGAGGCCTCTGTTGTGTTCCATTGGTCTATATATCTGCTTTGGTACCAGTACCATGCTATTTTGGTTACTGTAGCCTTGTCGTGTAGCTTGAAGTCAGGTAACGTGATGTCTCCAGCTTTGTTCTTTTTGCTTTGGATTGTCATGGCTATACAGTCTCTTTTCTGTGTCCATTTGAAATTTACAGTAGTTTTTTCTAATTCTGTGAAGAAAGTCAGTGGTAGCTTGATGGGGATAGCATTTTTGGCAGTATGACCATTTTCACGATATTGATTCTTCCTATCCATGAGCATGGAATGTTTCTTCATTTGTTTGTATCTTATTTCCTTCAGCAGTGGTTTGCAGTTCTTGAAGAGGTCCATCACATCCCTTGTAAGTTGTATTCCTAGGTATTTTCTTCTCTTTGTAGCAATTGTGAATGGGAGTTCACTCATGATTTGGCTTTCTGTTTGTCTATTATTGGTTTACAGGAATTCTCGTGATTTTTGCACATTGCTTTTGTATCCTGAGACTTTGCTGAAGTTGCTTACCTGCCTAAGGAGATTTTGGACTGAGATTATGGGGTTTTCTAAATGTGCAATCATGTCATCTGCAAACAGAGACAATTTGACTTCCTCTCTTCCTATTTGAATACCTTTTATTTCTTTCTCTTGCCTGATTGCCCTAGCCAGAACTTCCAATACTATACTATATTGAATAGGAGTGGTGAGAGAGGGCATCCTTGTCTTGTGCCAGCTTTCAAAGGGAATGCTTCCAGTTTTTGCCCATTCAGTATGATATTGGCTGTGGGTTTGTCATAAGTAGCTCTTATTATTTTGAGATATGTCCCAATAATAGCTAGTTTGAGTTTTTAGCATGAAGTCATGTTGAATTTTTTTGAAGGCCTTTTCTGCACCTATTGAGATAATTGTGTTTTTTTTTTGTAATGGGTTCTGTTTATGTGATGGATTATGTTTATTGATTTGCATATTTTGAACCAACCTTGCATTCCAGGGACAGAGTCAACTTGATCGTGGTGTATACGTTTTTTGATGTGCCGCTGGATTCAGTTTGTTAGTATTTTACTGAGGATTTTCACATCGATGTTCACCAGGGATAATGGCCTGAAATTTTGTTTTTGTTGCTTCTCTACCAGGGTTTGGTATCAGGATGCTGCTGGCCTCATAAAATGTGTTAGGAAGGAGTCCCTCTTTTTCTATTCTTTGGAATAGTTTCAGAAGGAATGGTATCAGCTCCTCTTTGTATATGTGGTAGAATTCGGCTGTGAATCCTTCTGGTCCTGGGCTTTTTTTGGTTGGTGTGCTATTAATTACTGCCTCAATTTCAGAACTTGTTATTGGTCTATTCAGGGATTCAACTTCTTCCTGCTTTAGTCTTGGGAGGGTGTATGTGTGCAGGAATTTATTTCTTCAAGATTTTCTAGTTTACTTGCATAGAGGTGTTTATAGTATTCTCTGATGGTAGTTTGTATTTCTGTGGGATTAGTGGTGATATCCCCTTTATCAATTTTTGGTGTCTATTTGATTCTTGTCTCTTTTCTTCTTTATTAGTCTGGCCAGCAGTCTATTTTGTTGATCTTTTCAAAAAACCAGCTCCTGGATTATTAATTTTTTGAAGAGTTTTTTGTGTGTCTATCCCCTACAGTTCTGCTGTGATGTTAGTTTTTTCTTGTCTTCTGCTAGCTTTTGAATGTGTTTGCTCTTGCTTTTCTCGTTCTTTGAATTGTGATGTTAGGGAGTCAATTTTAGATCTTTCCCACTTTCTCCTGTGGGTATTTAGTGCTATAAATTTCTCTCTACACACTGCTCTGTCTGTGTCCTAGAGATTGCAGTATGTTGTGTCTTTGTTCTTACTGGTTTCAAAGCCTTAATTTCGGTACTTATCCAGGAGTCATTCAGGAGCAAGTTGTTCAGTTTCCTTGTATTTGTGCAGTTTAGAGTAAGTTTCTTAATCCTGAGTTCTAATTTGTTTGCACTGTGGTCCGAGAGACTGTTTGTTATGATTTTCATTCTTTTGCATCTGCTGAAGGGTGTTTTCCTTCCAATTATGTGGTCAATTTTAGAATAAGTGTGATATGGTGCTGAGAAGAATGTATATTCCGTTGATTTGGGGTGGGGAGATCTGTAGATGTCTATTAGGTCTGCTTGGTCCAGAGCTGAGTTCAAGTGTTGAATACTGTTTTTAACCTTCTGTCTTGTTGATCTGTCTAATATTGACAGTGAGTGTTAAAGTCTCCCACTGTTATCGTGTGGGAGTCTAAGTCTCTTTTTAGGTCTCTAAGAACTTGCTTTATGAATCTGCGTACTCTGGTATTGGGTGCATAAATATTTAGGATAGTTAGCTCTTCTTGTTGTGTAGATCCCTTTACCATTATGTAATGCCCTTCTTTATCTTTATTGATCTTTCTTGGTTTAAAGTCTGCTTTCTCAGAGATTAGGATTACAACCCCTGCTTTTTTTGTTTTCCATTTGCTTGGTAAATATTTCTCTACCCCTTTATTTTGAGCCTATGTGTGTCTTTGGACATGAGATGGGTCTCCTGAATATAGCACACTGCTGGTTCTTGACTCTTTATCCCATTCGCCAGTCTGTGTCTTTTAATTGGGGCATTTAGCCTGTTTACATTTAAGGTTAATACTGTTATGTGTGAATTTGATCCTGTCATGATGCTAGCTGGTTATTTTGCCCATTAGTTGTTGCGACTTTTTCATAGTGTTGATGGTCTTTATAATTTGGTATGTTTTTGCAGTGGCTGGTACCGTTTTTTTCTTTCCATATTTAGTGCTTTTTTCAGGAGCTCTTGTGAGACAGCCTTGGTGGTGACAAAAATCTCTCAACATTTGCCTGTTTGAGAAGGATTTTATTTCTCCTTCACTTCTGAAGCTTAGTTTGGCTGGATATGAAATTCCAGGTTGAAAATTCTTTTAAGAATGTTGAATATTGGCCTCCACTCTCTCCTGGCTTGTAGGGTTTCTGCAGAGAGATCTGCTGTTCATCTGATGGACTTCCCTTTGTGCATAACTCGACCTTTCTCTCTAGCTGCCCTTAACGTTTTTTCCTTCATTTCAACTTTGGTGATTCTGATGATGATGTGTCTTGGGGTTGCTCTTCTCGAGGAGTATCTTTGTGATGTTCTCTGTATTTTCTGAATTTGAACATTGGCCTGTCTTGCTAGGTTGAGGATATTCTCCTGGATAATATCCTGAAGAGTGTTTTCCAACTTGGTTCCATTCTCCCTGTCACTTTCAGGTACACCAATCAAATGTAGATTTGTTCCTTTCCCATAGTCCCATATTTCTTAGAGGCTTTTTTTCATTTGTGTTCGTTCTTTTTTCTCTAATCTTGTCTTCATGCTTTATTTCTTTAAGTGGATCTTCAGTCTCTGATATCCTTTCTTCTGTATGATCGATTCGGCTATTGATACTTATTTATGCTTCATGAAGTTCTCATGCTGTGTTTTTCAGCTCCATCAGGTCATTTATGTTCTTCTCTAAGGTGATTATTTTAGTTTGCAATTCCTCTAACATTTTTTCAAGGTTCTTAGCTTCGTTGCATTGGGTTAGAACATGCTCCTTTAGCTTGGAGGAGTTTGTTATTACCCACCTTCTGAAGCCTACTTTTGTCAATTTATCAGACTCATTCCCTGTCCAGTTTCGTTCCCTTGCTGGTGAAGAGTTGTGATCCTTTGGAGGAGAAGAGGAATTCTGGTTTTTGGAATTTGCAGCCTTTTTGTGCTGGTTTTCCTCATCTTCATAGATTTATCTACCTTTGGTCTTTCATGCTGGTGGCTTTTGGGTGGGGTTTCTGCGTGAATGTCCTTTTTTTGATGTTGATACTATTCCTTTCTGTTAGTTTTTCTTCTAAGAGTAAGGCCTCTCTGCTGCAGGTTTGCTAGAGTTTGCTGGAGGTCTACTCCAGACTGTGTTTGCCTGGGTATCATGAGTGGAGGCTGCAGAACAGCCAAGATTGCACAGTTTCTCAGGGCTTCTCTTGGCTAGGGGTTGGAGTTTCCCAACCCCTTCAGCTTCCCAGGTGAGGCAACACCACACCCTGCTTCGGCTTGCCCTCCGTGGGCTTCACTCACTGTCTAACCAGTCCGAATGAGATGAGCCATGTACCTCAGTTGGAAATGCAGAAATAACCACCTTCTGCATTGATCTTGCTGATGTGTCTGGATTTGGTGGATTCTTGGTCTTGCTGACTTCGAGAATGAAGCTGCAGACCCTTGCAGTGAGTGTTACAGTTCCTAAAGATGAGGTGTCTGGAGTTTGTTCCTTCAGATGTTCAGATGTGTCCAAAGTTTCTTCCTTCTGGTGGGTTCATGTTCTCACTGACTTCAGAAGTGACTCTGCAGACCTTCGTGGTGAGTGTTACAGCTCTTAAGGCGGTGCTCTGGAGTTGTTTGTTCCTCCCGTCTGGAGTTGTTCATCCCTCCCTGTGGGTTCATGGTCTCCCTGGCCTCAGGAGTGAAGCTGCAGACCGTTGTGGTGAGTGCTACAGCTCATAAAGGTGGCACAGACCCAAAGAATGAGCACAGCAACATTTATTGTGAAGAGAGAAGGAACAAAGCTTCCACAACATGGAAGGGAACTGGAGCAGGTTGCCGCTGCTGGCTGGGGTGGCCTGCTTTTATTCCCTTATCTGGCCCCACCCACATCCTACTGTGTGCTCCATTTTGTGGAGAGCTGAATGGTCCATTTTACAGGGAGTTGATTGGTCCGTTTACAAACCTTTAGCTAGACACAGAGTGCTAATTGGTGCGTTTACAATCCCTTAGCTAGACACAAAAGTTCTCCAAGTCCCTTACCACATTAGCTAGACACAGAATGGTGATTGGTGCCTTTCCAAACCTTTAGCTGGACACAGAGTGCTGATTGGTGCGTTTACCAACCTTTAGCCACAGGGAAAAGTTCTCCAAGTCCCCACCCGCCCCAGAAGCCCAGCTGGCCTCACATCTCAATGGCATTCACTGCAGGACTTGGTGGCACCTAGCCAGGGCACTCCTGCAGCCCAGAGGGAGCTTCTCCCCTGATCAAGCCCAGCAGGTGCTGGCCAGTTGCCCCAGGCAGGCCTGCCAGAGCCATGTGTGCCCCAGCTCCTGACTGCACCTCTCCCTCTACACCTTCCTGCCAGCAGAGGGAGTCAACCGTGTCTGGCCTCGGCCATCCCCTGAGAGGGCAGGCCCCCACAGCGCAGCGGTGGGCTGAAGGGCTCCTTGATTGCAGCCAGAGCGGACTCTGGGACCGGGAGGTGCGGAGAGCGAGGAATGCTACCACGTTGTCACCTCTCACTGGGAGCTGCAGATCTGAGCTCTTCCTATTCTGCCATCTTGCCAGTCCCTACCCTATCAATTCTTTCAGGGATTGTGCCTTTGATTTCATGTCTAAAATGTAATCATCAAACCCAAGATCACCTATATTTTCTCCTGTGTTATCTTCTAGTAGTTTTATAGTTTTGCATTTTACACGTAAGCCTGTGATCACTTTGAGTTACTTCTTAGGCACAGCTTGTAGTCTGTCTAGATTTATTTTTTGACATGTGTATATCCAGTTGTTCCAGTATTACTTGTTGAAAGTACTACCTTTGTTCCATGGTCTTGGCTCTGCTGAATGATAAAAGATCAGTTGATTATGAGACCTTTGTCAGATGGGTAGATTGCAAAATTTATCTCCCACTCTGTAGGTTGCCTGTTTGCTCTGATGATAGTTTATTTTGCTGTGCAGAACCTCTTTAATTTAATTAGATCCCATTGGTCAAATTTTGCTTTTGTTGCAATTGGTTTTGGTGATTTCATTATGAAATCTTTGCCCATTCCTAAGTCCTGAATGGTATCGCCTGGATTTTCTTCTAGGAATTTTATAGTTTGCGTTTTACATTTAAGTCTTCAATCTATCTTGAGTTAATTTTAAGGAACTTGAACAAATTTACAAGAAAATAAACAAGCAAATGTATTAAAAAGTGGGCAAAGGACATGAACAGACACTTCTCAAAAGAAGACATTCATGAGGCCAACAAAAATGAATGAAAAGCTCAACATCACTGATCATTAGATAAATGAACATTAAAACCACAATAAGATACCACCTCATGCCATTCATAATGGTGATTGTTAAAAATTCAAGAAACAACAGATTCTGTTGAGGTTGCAGAGAAATAGCAATACTTTTACTATGTTGGTAGGAATGTAAATTAGTTTAACCATTGTGGAAGATGGTGTGGTGATTCCTCAAAGATCTAGAACCAGAAATACCATTTGACCCAGCAATTCCATTTCACTGCAGCACTATTCACAATAGCAAAGACATGGAATCAGTCCAAATGCCCATCACTGATAGACTGGATAAAGAAAATGTGGTACATATATAACATGGAAGAGTATGCAGCCATAAAAAGGAAAGAGATCATGTCCCGTGTAAGATTGTGGATGGAGCTGGAACCCATTATCCTCTGCAAACTAATGCAGGAATAGAATACCAAACACTGCATATTCTCACTTGTAAGTGAGAGCTGAACAGCGAGAACACATGGACATATGGAGGGGAACATCACACACTGAGACTTACCAGTGGTGGGAGGGAGGGCATTAGGAAAAATAGCTAATGCATGCTGGGCTTAATACTGAGGTGATGGGTTGAAAGGTGCAGCAAACCACCATGGCACATGTTTACCTATGTAAGGAGACTGCACATCCTGAACATGTACCCTGGAGCTTAAAATGAATTTTTTAAAATAAAATTAAAAAGAACAGTGGATTATGTTTATGTGGATCTATTTCTTGGCTCTTTTTTCTGTTCCATTAATGTATTTAGCTAATTTTTCACCACTATTACAATCTCTTGATTACTGAGTTTCATAGTAAATCTTGAAGTAAAGATTTTCATTCCTTCAATTCTATATACTTTCAATATGGATCGACTATTCTGGGCTCTTTGCCTCTACATATAAATTTTGGAATCAGTTTGTTATACACAAAATAACTTGCTAGGATTTTAATTAAAATTGAATTGAATTTATTGCCCAATTTTGGAAAAACTGAACTTGACAATATTGAATCTTCCTATCCGTGAACATGAAATATCTCTTCATTTATTTAGTTATTCTTTGATTTCTTTGATCAGAATTTTATAGTTTTCCTCATATAGATCTTATACATATTTTATTATAACTATTTCATTTTTTAATGTTAATATAAATAGTATTGTGTTTTCAATTTTTAATTCCACTTGTTCATTGCTGGTATATAGGAAAGAAGTTGATTTTCATATTTTAACCTTTCTATGAAGTTTCTATGAAGTATATTAGTTCCAGGAGATTTTTGCTGATTCTTTCAGATTTTTGACATTGTTTAGATTCATCTACAATCAAGACAGTTTTATTTCTTTCTTCCCAATCAATGTGCTTTATTTTTTTTCTCTTATTATGTTAGCCAGTACTGCTAGTACAATATTGAAAAAGAGTAGTGAGAGGACTCATACTTGTCTTGTTTCTCATCTTAGTGGAAATGCTTCTAGTTTCTCACCATTTAGTGTGGTGTGAGCTGTGAGTTTTCTGTAGGTATACCTTATCAATTGGAGGAAGTCCCCCTCATTCATAGTTCACTGAGTTGTTTTTTTCTTTTTTTTTTTAACACAAATAGTTGTTGGAGTTTGTCAAAGGCTTTGTCTGCATCTATTGATGTGATCATGTTGTTTTTCTTTTTTAGTGTATTCTGACGGTGGATTCTGCTAATTGATTTTTGAATGCTGAAGGAGTCTTGCATACGTGGGATGCCCCTTTTGGTCTTGGTATGTAATACTTTTTATACATTGTTGGATTCAACTTGCTAAGAATTTGCTGAGGATTTTTGCATCTGTGTTTATGAGAGTTATTGGTCTGTGATTTTACTTTTTTGGAAAACTTTTATCTGATTTTGGTATTAGTATGATGTAAGCCTCAAAGAATGAGTTAGAGTATTACCTCTGCCTCTACTAATATAAATTGTAAAGAACTTGGCATAATCTCTTCCTTACATGTTTGGTAGAATTTACTAGTGAACCAAACTGGGCTTGGTGCTTTCTGTTTGGAAGGTTATTAATTTTTATTCAATTTTAAATAGATATAAGACAATCCAAATTGTCTATTTCTTCTTGTGTGAATTTTGGCAGATTGTTCCCCCCACGACCGCCCCAAGGAACTGACTCGTTTCATCTAGGTTATCAAAGATGTGGGCCTATGGGCATGGTGGCTCACCCCTGTAATCCCAGCACTTCGGGAGAACGAGGCAGGTGGACTGCTTGAGGTCGGGAGTTCAAGAACAGCCTGGCCAGCATGGTGAAACCAGATCTCTAAAATATACAAAATAATTAGCCAAGCGTGGTAGCACATGCCTGTAATCCCGGTTACTCAGGAGACTGAAGTGAGAAAATCGCTTGAACCTGGGAGGCAGAGACTGCAGTGAGCCGAAATCACATCACTGCACTCTAGCCTGGGCAACAGAGTGAGCCACCACCTAAAAAAAAAGAATAATATGAACCTAAAGTTGTTCATATTACTCTTTTTTATCCTTTAAATGTCCATAAGATCTTTAGTGATGTTCCTTCTTTCATTTCTGACATTAGTAATTTTTGTTTTTTCTCTGTTTTACTTAGCCTGGCCAAAAACTTATCATTTTATTTTATCAATCTTCTGAAAGAACAAGTTTGTGGTTTTATGGGTTTTCTCTTCTGTGGATTTCCTATTTTCAATTTTATTGGTTACTGTTCTAATAGTTAATGCTTCTCTCTGTTACACATTGGATTTAATCCACTTTACTTTTCCTAATTTCCTAAGGGGGAAGCTTAAATGACTGATTTTAGATACTTCTTTTTTTTCTAATATATGAATTCAATGCTCTAAATTTCCTCTAAGCACTGCTTTTGCTGATTCCTATATTTGTATTGATTTACAATAGTTGCACATATTTTGGGGGTGTGTGTGATATTTTGATACATGTATACAATGTGGAGTAAGGAAATCAGGATAATTTTGATAAATTGTGTTTCCGTTTTTATTTAGTCAAAAGCGTTTTATTATTTTTATTGAGATTTCTTCAACTCATATTTTATTTGGAAGTGTATTGTTTAATTTCTATGGGTGTCAAAATTGTTCAGTTATCTTGCTATTATTGATTCCTAGTTTAACTCCATGTGGTCTGAAAGAAGACATTTTATGATTTCTATTCTTTTAAATATGTTAAAGTATGTTTTATGGACCAGAATGTGGCCTATCTTGATAAATGTTCCTTCCGTGTTAGCTTGGGAAGAGTTTATATTCTGCTGTAATTGGATGAAATTGTCTGTAGGTGTCAATTATATTCAGTTGATTGATAGTTTCACTGAGTTCGCCTGTGTCCTTACTGATGTTCTGTCTGCTGGATCTGTCTGTTTCTGATAGAGGGTTTGTTGATGTCTCCAACTATAATATTAGATTTATCCAATTTTCACAGTTCTAATGGTTTTTGCTTTGCATATTCTGATGCTTTGACACATACACATTAAGGGTGGCCATTTCTTCTTTGAGAATCTACCCCTTTATCATCATGTAATATGACTTTTTACCTATTTTAATTTTTATATTTGCTTGGAAGCCTGCTTGGTCTGAAATTAATATACCTAGGCTGATTTTCCAAAATTAGTATTAGCAAGGTATATCTTTCCTCATCCATTTGTTTTTAATCTACATATGTCTTTATATTTTAAGTGGGTTTTTTACAGACAATATGTAGTTTGGTCTTTTTCTATTCTGACAATTTTTGTTTTTCCCTTGGAACATCTAGACCGTTGACATTCAAAGTGATTACTCATATACTTGAATTAATATCTACCATATTTGTTACTGTTTTCTGTTTTGCCCTTGTTCTTTGTTCCTATTCCTATTTTGTCTTCTGTTTTTTTAA
Source organism: Piliocolobus tephrosceles (assembly GCF_002776525.5). Taxonomy (NCBI): domain Eukaryota; kingdom Metazoa; phylum Chordata; class Mammalia; order Primates; family Cercopithecidae; genus Piliocolobus; species Piliocolobus tephrosceles. Next base: position 23,602 of record NW_022310135.1, read on the forward strand.
CTTTTGTGATTTTAATTATGTGGTTTGCATAATTGTATTTTTCTCTCATTCCTTAGCATACAAAGTATCATTTTAAAAACATTTTGAGGGGTTTGCTATGGTTTGCAACATACATTCATGACTAATCCAAGCCCCCTTTCACATAACACTATACTGACCAGTGGATAGTGTGTACTTTCAAATGACAAAATAATCCTATTTTCTCCCTCCCATCGCTTGTATCATTGCTGTCATTCCTTTTATTCACATGTATGTAAGCAAACTTACATACTCTCTCTATACACACACACACACGAACATTTGATTGAATACATTGTTTTATTTAACTCTCAGGCTTTCCCACATTAAGCCTCTGGCAATACATCAATTACAATTCAGATTTTTTTCTTATCCTGACACTAGTTTGCCCCCACTTTCCCAGAGTAGATGTAGTTGTTAGTTTTTGCTTCAGTGAGTTATGACTTAATACATTTTGATTTAAGTTTTCTACCTACATTCACTGAGACTTAGTTTTCTTACCTGTAAAGTTTGCACAATAACAGGCTGGGTTTTTTGTGGGGGTAAATTAAAAATTTTTGTGGAAAGCTTAACCTTCATAATGACTACAGTAGAGCCATTTCTCATCTTGGGGTAAATTATAAATCCAGCACTGAATCAGTAAAACAGTCTTCCGTAGATACTTTTATGTTTCTCTACACTTTTAAAATTAATATTTATTTCTTATTCGTTTCTGTATTTCTTCCTGATACCAACGACAGAATTACCACCCGGTCATCTAGCCAGATTTTCAGTTATTAATCAATGTATGGTAAATCTTAGAATTGCTTATATATTTCTTCCTCAGGTTTTACCAATATGAAAGATTACTTCATGTTTCATTACTTAACTTACTTCTTAATTTCAATTCATCTTCTAGCATGGATAAAAATGCATTTTTACACACACACACATACACACACTCTCTCTCCTTGATAAAGAGCAAACAGAAATATATGTATATGTATATATGTGTCAAAAAATATGGATAAGAATGTATATGACAGTGCTTTTATAACAGGCCCAAATGGGAAACAAATGAAATGTTCATAAACAAAATAATTATGTACATACATTGTGAAATATTCAATTACTAAGATATTTTACAGCCATGATAATAAACTACTCCCACATATAACATGGAACAATAAGGATGCATCTCATACACAATAATAAAAGATGAAATAATACATAAGGTGCAATTTCATACCTTTTATCTACAAATAAAGACATAAAATATGACATAAATATACTCCCACATATACACTTTTCACATAAAGAAATATGAATCCTATGTGTCAGATATCAGGATAGGAGTGTTTTGGGGAGGAGAAAGAAGTCAAGATTGATGAGGGTCACAAGGGAAGTTTCTGGGATGGTGATAATTTCCTACTCATGTACAAGTGTATATTTTCGATGGCATATAGACATGAAAGCTTATGGTTTGTAAACTACTCTACATGCTATACATCAGTAAAAATGAGAAGTTGTTTTTTGTTTTCTTTAAATTATAGGAATATGGATTCCTATAAGTTAAATGCACTAATAAGGTATATTTAATAAATGATAGCATAACTGTTGTTAGAAACACCCAGGTTCTTAATAGAAGTGAGCTTTTCTTCATTGATAATCCTGCATCTACTGTACCTGGTGCTGGGGTGTAATCATGAACCCATTGCTATCAGGTAATTGACAGCATGCACCCACACATAAGAGACTCCAGGCTGCTAAAGGGATTTTACAGCATAAACCTAAGGAAGTTAGTTTCTTTAAAATAAAAGTATAATTTTAGCTACAACTATTAGGTAAATAATAAATTGATATTAAAATGTGGTATTAACAATAAAAACATGCTTAGCGTTAAATTAACTATTAACAGTAGCTTGCAAGTTTCATTAAAATTCCTTGCATTTATCAATTTTTATATATTTTTGTTCAGACTTCTGGGTTTAATTGAAAGATCCTTTTCATGTGCTTATTCCTTTCACAATTGTGTTTTTAGTTTTTATTTGCCACATTCTGTGGTAAATTCAAAGACACAAAAGTAAAAGATATTATCCCTATCTTTAAAAACTTTTCATATAGAATATTACAAATTAAGCAATGATGATAACACATTGTAATTTGTTCTGATAGTTATTCTCATGGTGCTACGAAAGTAAGAAACAGTGGTTTACAACTCCAAAGGGAGTGGATCAGAACAAGGCAGAGGTTTTCTGACTAGAAGGTGACAAATTGTAGTTGGACAGTGAATGAAGAAGAGCATGCTCAAAGGCACTTTCATCATTCAGTTTATTTTATTAAATATTAATTATTATTTATTTAGTAGCCATCCTTCAATAAAAGACTTGAAGGGATGGAGTTGGACTCATCTTTAATCACCAATAGCTGTCATTTTTTGAGAGACAAAATACGACAGATCCTTAAATAATGGGACAATCAAATTTAATGTAGCCATTAAAATACCGTACTCCTAACAAGGTCTCCACAAAGCCAGCAAATCATTGCTAAAATGGCTTTGAGACAATAACACTGTCTAGATATGAGACCAACATAACTCCGGCAGAAAAGGCTTGACCTTGTGTTGATCCCGGCTGCCTCTACATCTTTATTGTTAACAGAACCCTTGTTCTATTTGGTGGGGTCTTTAAATAATTTACTAAGAGATAAGGTAACTCAGCCATAAATGAAAGATCAAAAGAAAGAGACACGACACTTGAAATACAGAATAGAAGGGCATGAGTATAGAGAGTTATTATTGTTCTAGAGAACATCTTTTCATATTTTTATGTATTTTTATGACCGGGAAATTTTCATGTCCTGAATTATTCTAATCTGCAAAAGTAATATTTTTATCTTTGTGAGTTTACTACCATCACCCAAGTAGCCATGGCTTTTATAAATCCTGTGTAGTCACTAAAACTACTCTACATGCACTTGGCTTTGTTAATGTCCAAGATAAATTAAAAAGCAAAATAAATTTATATTTGCATGTTTTCAGGAAGAATCCTCCATTAAGTATTATTTATGGAGGCAAAATATTTTGTTAAGTTTTAAAATTTCTAAAAATAATTGGATATTCTAAATAAAAGAACCAGTGTAAAACTGGCCCAAATGGGAATAGTCAGATATTAGAAAATGTCTATCCAAAGTGCTGATGGTAACCAGGAGTTAAACAGAAATTAAGAGACAGGTATATCAAGGAAAATATATGGCAGTGCCAAATGGACTATGAAACGATGTTTGCTTCATTTATTTCACTCTCTTAAACCATATTTGTTGTCTGCTTTGTATAAGACAATGTTCTATGTGCTTGAAACACAATGATGATAATTCTGTGAGGCTCTCTCCCATTGAGGAACTCATATTCCAGTGGGAGTAGACAATTCCCAATAATACATAGCTTTCAATCTAAATACAGCTAGAAAAGATAGAGAGGCAAAAATAGCTTTATTGCTAATGCACTTTGTTCTTTCACCTATTATTCATGAGCAAACAATTGTTGGACACCTATTTGAAAAGGTCTTCTGCCAAATGCTAAAAAGATACAATGAGACATGGTTTGCCTACAAACTGCTGATTATCCTGGAGGTCAGAGATAGCTACATGTTCAAAGTATTTGGCTTCTCTGGAACTGCTGCTCTCTTGGACAGCTAGTTTTTGAGGACATACTATTCATAGTGAAATAAAGTCAAGGTTGTTTCGTTTCTATTGATTAGAAAACTTGAATGTGTAATAAAACTCTTCCATTGTTGGGCAGGTTTAATTATATAATGTCATATATGTGAAAATATTTGTCTAGAGCCAAATAGAGGAATTAGAATTACTGGATTAAAAGACCCTTTGAATTTATGCATCTAAAAGAGTTAGTCAAATTTTCCTTTTTGATAATTTTATAAATTTATATTTAATATAAATATAAATATAACCAATGGCAATATTGCTATACAACCTCAATAATACGGTGTTACTGGACTTACATATATTGGTCATGTGGATTGATGAAAAATAAATATCATTATGTTACTTGTATTTTCTTAGTAAATTGAGATTGAGCATGCTGTAATATTTAAGAGGTATTTACATTTCCATTTATTTGAATTACCTATTCATACCCTGTGTTCATTTTTCTATTGATTTGTTAATATTTTTCTTAGTTATTTCTGGCAGTTCTTAATCCTTTGCAATATACATTGCAAATGTTTTCTCAGCTTTTAATTTGTTCTTGGGCTTAGGTTATGGTATTTCTTCATATATGTGATATTTTTAATGCTGTTGACTTTATTCTTTAAAAAATAACCTTTCATAGCCTCCATGTTTTGAATCACAGAAAGACCTCAGCAGCTGGAATGACATAAAGTAATTCTCTGTTTTTCTCATGTATTTTTATGATTTTCTTTTTTTAATGTTCGAATATGTGATGCACTTGGAATTCATTGTGATATTATGTACAAAGAAGAAGGGCACCACCTTCAAATTTTTCCAAATAACCCCCAGTGTTCCTAATACCACTGACCTAATGATTCAGTTAATTATCCAAAGGACTTGAGACAACCCTATAAAATATATTCAATCCTTATATATATTTGGGCTTATTTTTGGACTTCTTATTCTCCTTATTAAGAAGAGAATATTATTTCTAGAGACAGACAATATTATTTCATGTCAATAAAATTTATGTCAATCCTACTTAGTTATTGGGAAATATGTTTTAATATCTATTATGGCTAGCCATTGCTTTTCCTTGTTCAAAATTTCTTGGGTGTTTGCATCTCTTGGTATGATTTTTTAAATAAACTGTTTTATCAAGTCCTTTTTCTCCCTCAAAGGATGTGAGAAAAACTATTGGTATTATTATTTGCATCATGCTAAATTTAACAACTTAGAGTTGACATCCTTTCATTATTTATCCTTCTTCTTCAAGAACATTGTTCAAGCCTTCCTTTGAGGCCTTTAAAATGATTTTAAAGGTTTCTTCACATAGGTATTGCACATTTCTAGTTAGGTTTATCCCTAGTTATTTTATCTCTGTAAATCAATGTTATTTTTGCCTGTGTCCCTTTATAGACCTGTCTGGATTTGATCTTTTTCTGACATTGAATGCATCTGCAAGCACATCTCCTATTTCTGTCCCTTGCTGTCCCAAGCACATTCTTACTTCATACGTTAATATGTATGTCCATTGTAATTTTTTTTTTTTTTAAAAGCAGTTCTCTGTGCTTCAATTAATTTTTAACAGTTTCAACCACCACACCCGCCACCTACCTTGGACATCCTCAGTATTAGAATGTAGTGTAGGATGGGTGTGGTCTGTGTTATCCTATCACCTAGTTATCCTCTTCCTAGGAGAAGAGCATGTTATGTGCCTGCCTTTATAATCTGGGAATTATTTATTCAGCAGAAAGTGGAAGCACATAATTGTTGTTTCTTTCTCTCCGGAGTTTCTATTTTGTCTTTTGGTTTTATTTATTTGTCTTCAGAGATGATTCTCATGCTTGTTCTCTTCTTCTCTGGGTAAGCATTGAAGACTCCCCTCCCTTAGCCAGCCCCTAGTCTTCCTGCAGTGATCATCTCTTCCCACCCCACACCCTCATGCTCTCTCAATGTTTGTTTCTTTTTTCCTGGTCATCTTTTCTTTGGCAGGGTCTCTATTAGAAAGTCCAGGCTGACTCTCTCCCACTAATAATGCTGATCTTTGGAGTAGTATGTGCTTTCTTCACCTTTACTGAAGTGTAGTAGGAAATTCAGCTCAATCTTCTTTCTCTATAGTGCTATTTAGGTGCAGCTCCAGAATGATTTTCATCTTTAGACAGTTTGTGGTAAGAGGTAAACACTATTAGAACGCCAAAGGGTGAACAGATGTCCTGTTTTATTGTTGTTGTTTGTTTGCTTGCTTCTTTGTTTTGAGTGAGAAAGGCCCTCCTCACTTCCCCCCTGGAGAGGATGGCAAGTTAGAGTGCTTGGAAATGCATAGAATTCCAATTTTGCTATCCAAAGGGACTCTCTATGGACTCTTCACACCCCACCATTTTACAGGTGGGGTGAACGACCGCTAATGCTAGTAGAAGCAGGTTTTATAGCCTCACTTTGCAATACATATGTTGTCTAGCAGCAGCTTGCTTTAGGATGTAGGGGTTCTAAGTACCCATTCTCCTCTTTCTGTAGTCTCAGCTGAACTGAGACAGAATGAGTTCCATTTTAACATTCAAATACAATCAAAATAGGCATTGCAGAAACTTGAAGATGAAAGAACATGGAGGTCACTGTAATAAAGCACCTTTTGATTTAGACTGTGGTCCCCTTTTATTACAGAATACACTGACATTTCTCAGAGGAATAAGTTATTTGTAAATCTTTATTCACTTAGGTTCACTGAAACTTGAGTGAAAAAATAAAAAAAAAAATAGGTGGGTCAAATCTAATAAGATAAATTTATTTTCTTTCTTATGTTCATCTGCATGATAAAGCTCTGCCATTTTCCTTCAGGTCATTTTTGCAGTTCCTTTCACATTTTACCTTTGTTGTTCTCTCTTTCATTTCTAGAGAATATTACTCTCATTTGGATAGACCAGTCTCCAGCCTCCTAAGAACATCTCAGAGTTGACATTACTACATACTTGTTTATTCCTTTCAAGGAGTAAACATATTGTTCAGAACAAGCTGAAAATATTGTTTTAGAAGTATAATGCTAACATAAAATCATTTCCCACTTCATCATTCAATTAATACAAAATGGCTATGGTTTCTCAAACCCTCTAGCTTTTTCATGTTTTTGTTCATGCTATTATACTACCTCTAAGTACATAACTGTCTTCTCAGTCTCCCTTGACCATCATCTACTCACCCGTCAGGATTTAGTCAGGCCTATGTTGAAAAATATGCTTAAAAACAAAGCTTAACTGAGAACGCCATTGTCAAGGATATACAAAATAGCAAGTATTAAATTTGATGACTTTCTTCATAGAATAGATGTAGGATATTTTGTTTGAATGCTATTTAATTCAGATTAATATACCTGCATACATTTATGCATGTGTATATATTAATACACGGTATATGTGCATGTGTATATAAATATACACACACAAACACACATGTATGTACATACATCTACTATACCACTATTAACTTTTAGGATAAAAATGTCAAAATGTGAATTTTTTTATTTTGATATGTTTTCTTTGTATGATTGGCACATAAAAGGACTAAGGCTCCTATACTCCATGCATGTCTCAGAAAATAAGTACCATAGAGTCTCAGCATTTGAAAAACTCTTTTAAAGTTTATCCAGATGAAATTTCTACTGAATCTGAGAATTTGCTCCACTACATAACACTATAATTCCTACTATATTGACAGATTGTCACTATGTATTTGCTTGAATATTTAGGGCGAAGAGCTGTGGCCTTTCGAAGAAGAAAACTTTGGGGTAATTTCTGTATCATAGGTGCTTTGTAACTCTAAAGGGTGAAACTGAAACCAGTTTCTGAGTGTCATTGGGTAACACATTTCAGTTCATAATTCAAAAGTCATCTTTATTGACTCTTCCTCAATATAGAGAGACTGCTTCACCTGAAATAAAAGTAGGATATCAAAAATGACTGAATATTTGTTTTGAGACAATAAAAGGAATTTTTTGTACTGTGTGTAGTCTTTAACCAGAGGCAAGTAGAGAAGATGAAAGGAAGAGGATTCTAGAAACTAGATTTTAAATTAGCAATACGGTGACTATGGCAATGACAAAATCATGTCAGTCTGTAACAATACAAAATAAACAATTACCCCCTCTGAAGAAAATACTAATTTGTACATGTGTTAGGAAAAAAGATTAATATATGAAGAAAATACTTTATAGAGGAGGACTTTTTTTTGAAATAAAATCCATTGTAAAGGAATTTCTTCTTTAGACTACCATGGAGCAACAGAGATTAAAAAATACCCACCTTCATGAAATCAAACATTATAGAAAATACACAAGACAATGGTTTTCAAGGTAGTGGACATCAAAATATGGATGACAGTGATCCCTGCAAGGTGGGAAACAAATGAAGTGATTACCTAACTTAGCACCTGAGAAGTTCTTAGACCATGACACATGATGAGGCACCCAGGTGGAGCCTGGTGGTTGCCATAAGATGAAGAGATAAAGCTGAGAGCCCAGGAAGGCCAAGGTGAAAAGAGTAAGCAGGGCAGAGTAACAGAGAGGAGAGAGCTACACGTAGAATTCTGGAGAAATGTACAGAGTCACCGCAAGTCTTAAGGCAAAGACTTACAGGTGCAGTTGTGAAGAAACTAAGGGAGAGGAAATAACCATCTAAAAGAATTGGAAAAAAATCTAGTGCTGACATAAAGTTATGAATAATTCTGTTTTTATTAGCCACAATAAAAAATCTCATAATTCAAGAAGCATTGGATAAAGTAGTCATAAGGATTCTGCCTTAGTATTGAGTGAAAAATTAGTTTTAGGCAACATGCTGCTCTGGTTCCACATAACAAATTTTAGCAGCAAGACAAAGAAGATCAAACTGTTACCCAGCAATTAACTATATCATAGAATAGAGCTCAAAATTATGTGTAGAAATGCAAAAAATGTCCAGAAGTCAATAAGATAAAGTTCAAAGTGCCTGACATCCAGTCACAAAGTATGAGTCGAAATGAGAAAAACCCAGAATCATAAAAACAACAACAGCGACAACAAATGACTTGAACAAGTTCAGTGTGGCGAGGACATGAGTTTCTTAAGACTTATATATGAGGCACTCCTGGATGGTAACAGGACAACTGTAGAGATTTGTGCTGCCTCTTATCTCTAAGCTACTTTTAAGCCGATTTTTTGACTCTTTGCCTACTATGTTTATACAATGAGACTTTTTTTTTTTTTTTTTTTTGGCAGGTTTCTCAGATACTTTTTGGGATCTGAACAATTCTTTCTTTCTTTCTTTATTTTGAGACAAGAGTCTCACTCTGTTGCCCAGGCTGGAGTACAGTGGCGCGATCTTGGCCCACTGCAAGCTCCACCTCTTGGTTTCACGCCATTCTCCTGCCTTAGGCTCCCAAGTAGCTGGGACTACAGGAGTCCACCACCACTCCCAGCTTTTTGTATTTTCAGTAGAGACAGGCCTTTCACTGTGTTAGCCAGGATGGTCTCCATCTGACCTTGTGATCTGCCCATCTCAGCCTCCCAAAGTGCTGCGATTACAGGGGTGAGCCACCATGCTCAGCCAGATCTGAACAATTCTAGAGTTAAAATCTAAATTACCTGAACTTTTAAAAAGTACTGATTGTAATGAACAGCACATTAGATATTACAGAAGAAAAGTTTTGGTAACTTGAATACATAGCAATAGAAAATATCCAAAATAAAACACAAAAAGGAAAAAGACTGGAAAAAAATAGTAAACACAACTTCTGGAGCCAAAGAAAAACTTGTAGCTGGTAAATATGTAATTAAAGTCCAAGGAGAAAAGGGGACAGAATAATATTTAAAGAAAACCAGTCATCCTTTCTTCAAATTTGATGAAGCCTTTGAATCTACAGATCCAAGAATGCCAATTAACCCAAAGCACATGAAATATGAAGATACTTCTCCATAGTGCATTATAATCTAGAGAAGAGACAAATACAACATGCAGAAAAATGCAAATTAAGGACGGAGAAAGAAAGTTTATTTTTGGACACAATTCAAAAACCAGGCAGAAAACAGTACAGCAATATCTTTAAAGAAAGTATTCAAATGTCAACCTAAAATTCTTTAAAGAAAAAAGTACTTTATTTTTCAAAAATGAGGGATAATAAAGATTGTTTGAGACCTACAAAACTGAAAGAACTCGTCAATAGTAGGCCTAAACTACAATATGTAAAGAAGTCCATAAGGCAGCAGGAAAATTAAGTAGAACAGAAATCTGGATCAACAAAATGGAAAGCAGAGTCCTGAAAATGGTAGCTACAAAAATAAATATAAATGCATGATTTTATCATTTATCATGCTCAAAAGCAAAATGACTTTTAAAGCAAAAATAGAAAAGCATACTGTGAAATTGATGACATATGTAGAGATTCAATTAAATAGGATTAAAGCGCATGTTGCATATAAAAAGCCCAATTAAAAATAGGTAGGTGAAAAATAAAAATATGAGAAAATATATGTCATCCAAACTCTAACCAAAAGAGTAGCTATAGTAATATTAGATAAGGTAGACTTGAGATTAAAGAGGATTACCAGGGATACAGAGAATGATTTCATAATATAAAGTTAAATGTATGTAGTTAACAAAAGATATAACTTCTGGTAGTTACACACAAGAAATGAAAGCACATGGTCACAGTAAGATACTGGTCTGTATCTTTTATTATTATGATTTATTATTATATTTTCAGTTCTAGGGTACATGTGCACAACGTGCAGGTTTGTTACATATATATACATGTGCCATGTTGGTGTGCTGTACCCATTAACTCGTCATTTACGTTAGGTATATCTCCTAATGCTATTCCTTCCCCTACCCCCTCCCCACAATAGGACCTGGTGTGTTATGATCCTTTTCCTGTGTCCAAGTGATATCATTGTTCAATTCCCACCTATGAGTGAGAACATGTGGTGGTAGGTTTTCTGTTCTTGCGATAGTTTGCTGAGAATGATGGTTTCCAGCTGCATCCATGTCCCTACAAAGGACACAAACTCATCCTTTTTTATGGCTGCATAGTATTCCATGGTGTATATGTGCCATATTTTCTTAATCCAGTCTGTCACTGATGGACATTTGGGTTGATTCCAAGTCTTTGTTATTGTGAATAGTGCCGCAATAAGAATATGTGTGTATGTGTCTTTATAGCAGCATGACTTACATCCTTTGGGTATATCCCCAGTAATGGGATGACTGGGTCAAATGGTATTTCTAGTTCTAGATCCTTGAGGAATTGCCACACTGTTTTCCACAATGGTTGAAGTAGTTTACAGACCCACCAACAGTGTAAAAGTGTTTTTATTTCTCCACAGCGTCTCCAGCACCTGTTGTTTCCTGATTTTTTAATGATTGCCGTTCTAACTGGTGTGAGATGGTATTTCATTGTGGTTTTGATTCGCATTTCTCTGATGGCAAGTGATGATGAGCATTTTTTCATGTGCCTGTTGGCTGTATGAATGTCTTCTTTTGAGAAGTGTCTGTTCATATCATTTGCCCACTTTTTGATGGGGTTGTTTGTTTCTTATAAATTTAAATGAGTTCTTTATAGATTCTGGATATTAGCCCTTTGTCAGATGAGTAGATTGCAAAAATTTTCTCCCATTCTGTAGGTTGTCTGTTCACTCTGATGGCAGTTTCTTTTGCTGTGCAGAAGCTCTTTAGTTTAATTAGATCCCATTTGTCAATTTTGCCTTTTGTTGCCATTGCTTTTGGTGTTTTAGACATGAAGTCCTTGCCCATACCTATGTCCCGAATGGTATTACCTAGGTTTTCTTCTGGGTTTTTATGGTATTAGGTCTAACATTTAAGTCTCTAATCCATCTTGAATTAATTTTCGTATAAGGAGTAAGGAAAAGATCCAGTTTCACCTTTCTACTTATGTTTAGCCAGTTTTCCAAGCACCATTTATTCAATGGGGAATCCTTTCCCCATTTCTTATTTTTGTCAAGTTTGTCAAAGATCAGATGGCTGTTGATGTGTGGTATTATTTCCAAGGGCTCTGTTCTGTTCCATTGGTCTATATCTCTGTTTTTGTATCAGTATCATGCTGTTTTGGTTACTGTAGCCTTGTAGTATAGTTTGAAGTCAGGTAATGTAATGTTTCCAGCTTTGTTCTTTTGACTTTGGATTGTCTTGGCAATGCGGGGTCTTTTTTGCTTCCACATGAACTTTAAAGCAGATTTTTCCAATTCTGTGAAGAAGGACATTGGTAGCTTGATGGGGATCGCACTGAATCTAAAAATTCCCTTGGGCAGCATGGCCATTTTCACAATATTGATTCTTCCTATCCATGAGCATGGAATGTTCTTCCATTTGTTTGTGTCCTCTTTTATTTCACTGAGCAGTGGTTTGTAGTTCTCCTTGAAGAGGTCCTTTACATCCCCTGTAAGTTGGATTCCTAGGTATTTTATTCTCTTTGAAGCTATTGTGAATGGGAGTTCATTCATGATTTGGCTCTCTGCTTCTCTGTTACTGGTGTATAAGAATGCTCGTGACTTTTGTACATTGATTTTGCATCCTGAGACTTTGCTGAAGTTGCTTATCAGCTTAAGGAGATTTGAGGCTGAGAAAATGGGGTTTTCTAAATATACAACCACGTCACCTGCAAATAGGGACAATTTGATTTCTTGTTTTCCTAACTGAATAAATTTTATTTCTTTCTCTTGCCTGCTTGCCCTAGCCAGAACTTCCAACACTGTGTTGAATAGGAATGGTGAGAGAGGGCATCCCTGTCTTGTACCAGTTTTCAAAGGGAATGCTTCCAGTTTTTTCCCAATCAATATGATACTGGCTGTACGTTTGTCATAAATAACTCTTATTATTTTGAGATACATTCCGTCGATACCGAATTTATTGAGAGTTTTTAGCATGAAGGGCTGTTGAATTTTGTCAAAGGCCTTTTCTGCATCTATTGAGATAACCATGTGGTTTTTGTCTTTGGTTCTGTTTATATGATGGATTACGTTTACTGATCTGTGTATGTTGAACCATCCTTGCATCACAGGGATGAAGCCCACTTGATCATGGTGGATAAGCTTTTTGTTGTGCTGTTGGATTCTGTTTGCCCGTATTTTATTGAGGATTTTTGCACTGATGTTAATCAGGGATATTGGTCTAAAATTCTCTTTGTTGTGTCTCTGCCAGGCTTTGGTATCAGGATGATGTTGGCCTCATAAAATGAGTTAGGGAGGATTCCCTCGTTTTCTATAGTTTGGAATAGTTTCAGAAGGAATGGTACCAGCTGCTCCTCGTACCTCTGGGAGAATTCAGCTGTGAGTCCATCTGGTCCTGGACTTGTTTTGGTTGGTAGGCTATTAACTATTACCTCAAAATCAGAGTCTGCTATTGGACTCTTCAGGTATTCAACTTCTTCCTGGCTTAGTCTTGAGAGAGTGTAAGTGTCCAGGAAATTATCCATTTCTTCTAGGTTTTCTAATTTATTTGCGTAGAGGTGTTTACAGTATTCTCTGATGGTAGTTTGTTTTTCTGTAAGGTCAGTGGTGATACCCCCTTTATCATTTGATTCTTCTCTCTTTTCTTCTTTATTAGTCTTGCTAGCAGTCTGCCAATTTTGTAGATCTTTTCAAAAAACCAATTCCTGGATTCATTGATTTTTTGGAGGGTTTTCTGCTCTGATCTTAGTTATTTCTTGCCTTCTGCTACCTTTTGAATGTGTTTGCTCTTGCCACTCTAGTTCTTTTAATTGCAATGTTAGAGTGTCAATTTTAGATCTTTCCTGCTTTCTCTTGTGGGCATTTAGTGCTATAAATTTCCCTCTACACACTGCTTTAAATGTGTCCCAGAGATTCTGGTATGTTGTATCTTTGTTCTCATTGGTTTCAAAGAACATCTTTATTTCTGCCTTCATTTCGTTATGTACCCAGTAGTCATTCAGGAGCAGGTTGTTCCGTTTCCATGTAGTTGAGCGGTTTTGATTGAGTTTCTTAATCCTGAGTTCTAGCTTGATTGCACTGTGGTCTGAGAGACAGTTTGTTATAATTTCTGTTCTTTTACATTTGCTGAGGAGTGCTTTATTTCCAATTATGTGGTCAATTTTGGAATAAGTGCAATGTGGTGCTGAGAAGAATGTATTCTGTTGACTTGGGGTGGAGAGTTCTATAGATGTCTATGAGGTCCGCTTGGTGCAGAGATGAGTTCAATTCCTGGATATCCTTGTTAACTTTCTGTCTCGTTGATCTGTCTAATGTTGACAGTGGAGTGTTGAAGTCTCCCGTTATTATTGTATGGGAGTCTAAGTCTCTTTGTAAGTCTCTAAGGACTTGCTTTATGAATCTGGGTGCTCCTGTATTGGGTGCATATATATTTAGGATAGTTAGCTCTTCCTGTTGAATTGATCCCTTTACCATTATGTAATGGCCTTCTTTGTCTCTTGATCTTTGATAGTTTAAAGTCTGTTTTATCAGAGACTAGGATTGCAACCCCTGCTTTTTTTTGTTCTCCATTTGCTTGGTAGATCTTCCTCCATCCCTTTATTTTGAGCCTATGTATGTTTCTGCATGTGAGATGGGTCTCCTGAAGACAGCAGAGTGATGGGTCTTGACTCTTTATCCAGTTTGCCAGTCTGTGTCTTTTAATTGGAGCATTTAGTCCATTAACATTTAAGGTTAATATTGTTATGTGTAAACTTGATCCTGCCATTATGATATTACGTGGTTATTTTGCTCGTTAGTTGATGCAGTTTCTTCCTAGCCTCGATGGTCTTTACATTTTGGCATGTTTTTGCAATGGCTGGTACCGGTTGTTCCTTTCCATGTTTAGGGCTTCCTTCAGGGTCTCTTGTAAGGCAGGCCTGGTGGTGACAAAATCTCTAAGCATTTGCTTATCTGTAAAAGATTTTATTTCTCCTTCACTTATGAAACTTAGTTTGGCTGGATATGAAATTCTGGGTTTAACATTCTTTTCTTTAAGAACGTTGAATATCGGCCCCCACTCTCTTCTAGCTTGTAGAGTTTCTGCTGAGAGATCTGCTGTTAGTCTGATGGGCTTCCCTTTGTGGGTCACCCGACCTTTCTCTCTGGCTGCCCTTAACATTTTTTCCTTCATTTCAACTTTGGTGAATCTGGCAATTATGTGTCTTGGAGTTGCTCTTCTGGAGGAGTATCTTTGTGGCATTCTCTGTATTTCCTGAATTTGAATGTTGGCCTGTCCTACTAGGTTGGGGAAGTTCTCCTGGATGATATCCTGAAGAGTGTTTTCCAACTTGATTCCATTTTCCCCCTCACTTTCAGGCACCCCAATCAGACGTAGATTTAGTTTTTTTACATAATCCCATACTTCTTGCAGGCTTTGTTCATTTCTTTTTCTTCTTTTTTCTTTTGGTTTCTCTTCTCACTTCATTTCATTCATTTGATCCTCAATCGCTGATACTCTTTCTTCCAGTTGATCGAGTCGGTTACTGAAGCTTGTGCATTTGTCCCGTATTTCTCGTGTCATGGTTTTCATCTCTTTCATTTCGTTTATGACCTTCTCTGCATTAATTAATCTAGCTGTCAATTCTTCCACTCTTTTTTCAAGATTTTGAGTTTCTTTGTGCTGGGTACGTAATTCCTCCTTTAGTTCTGAGAAGTTAGATGGACTGAAGCCTTCTTCTCTCATCTGGTCAAAGTCATTCTCTGACCAGCTTTGATCCATTGCTGGTGATGAGCTGTGCTCCTTTGCAGGGGGAGATGCGCTCTTAATTTTTGAATTTCCAGCTTTTCTGTCCTGCTTCTTCCCCATCTTTGTGGTTTTATCTGTCTCTGGTCTTTGATGATGGTGACGTACTGATGGGGTTTTGGTATAGGTGACCTTCCTGTTTGATAGTTTTCCTTCTGACAGTCAGGGCCCTCAGCTGTAGGTCTGTTGGAGATTGCTTGAGGTCCACTCCAGACCCTGTTTTCCTGGGTATCAGCAGCAGAGGTTGCAGAAGATAGAATATTGCTGAACAGTGAGTGTACCTGTCTGATTCTTGCTTTGAAAGCTTCCTCTCAGGGGTGTACTCCACCCTGTGAGGTGTGGGGTGTCAGACTGCCCCTAGTGAGGGATGTCTCCCAGTTAGGCCACTCAGGGGTCAGGGACCCGCTTGAGCAGGCAGTCTGTCCCTTCTCAGATCTCAACCTCCATGTTGGGAGATCCACTGCTCTCTTCAAAGCTGTCAGAGTCGTTTGCATCTGCAGAGGTTCTGCTGCTTTTTTGTTGTCGTTATTTAGCTGTGCCCTGTCCCCAGAGATAGAGTCTACAGAGACAGGCCGGTTTCCTTGAGCTGCTGTGAGCTCCACCCAGTTCGAGTTTCCCAGCGGCTTTGTTTACCTACTTAAGCCTCAGCAATGGCGGGCGCCCCTCCCCCAGCCTCACTGCTGCCTTGCGGTTAGATCGCAGACTGCTGTGCTAGCAATGAGGAAGGCTCCGTGGGTGTAGGACCCTCACGGCCAGGTGTGAGATATATTCTCCTGGTGAGTCCGTTTGCTTAAAGCGCAGTATTGGGGTGGGAGTTACCCGATTTTCCAAGTGTTGTGTGTCTCAGTTCCCCTGGCTAGTAAAAGGGACTCCCTTCCCCCTTGCACTTCCCAGGTGAGACGATGCCTCACCCTGCTTCAGCTCTTGCTGGTCGGGCTGCAGCAGCTGACCAGCACCGATTGTCCGGCACTCCTTAGTGAGATGACCCCAGTACCTCAGTTGAAAATGCAGAAATCACCGGTGTTCTGTGTTGCTCGTGCTGGGAGTTGGAGACTGGAGCTGTTCCTATTCAGCCATCTTGCTCCGACCCCCCTTCATTATTATTTTATACTTTTCATTGTAGAGACCTGTTATGTTCTTGGTTAAGTTTATTTCTAGGTATATATTTTTGTAGCTATTATAAATGAAATTGCTTTCTCAATTTCCTTTTCATATAATTCACTTTGGTGTATAGAAATGTTGGCTTTGTATCCTGAAACTTAACTAAATTTGTTTATTCTAATAGTTTTTTTGCTGGAAATTTTAGGGTGTCCTATTTGTACAATCATGTCATATGCAAACAGGGACCGCTTCCTCCTTTCCAATTTCTATGCACTTTTATTCTTTATTTTGCCAGATTACTCTGGTTAAGGCTTCTAGTACTGTGTTGAATAAAGATAATGAAAATGGGCATCTTTGTCCTGCTCTAGAAAAAGTTTTCCACTTTTACCCAATCAGAGAGCTGTGGATTGTCGTATATAGCTTTTATTGTGCTGACATATGTTCCTTCTATACCCACTTTGTTGAGGGTTTTTAATCATAAAGAGATATGAAATTGTATGAAATGTGTTTTCAACATCCATTGAAATAATCATGTACTTTTTTACCTCGATTCTGTTAATGTAGTAAATGACATTGGGAAAACTGTATATCCACATGCAGAAAAATTAAATTAGATCCCCATCTGTCGTTATATAAAAAATCAACTTTAAATAGACCAACAACATAAATGTAAGACTAAAAAGTATAAAATGATTTTTAAAAACAGAGGAAATTATTCACAAACTGGTGTGGGTGAAGAATTTTTGAGTAAGACTCAAAGAACAGACAACCAAAGCAAAAATAGACCAATGAGGTTGTATGAAAAGGAAAAGCTTCTGCACAGCAAAGGAAACAATAAAGTGAAGAAAAAACCTACAGAATGGGAGAAGGTATTTTAAAATTATGCATCTGACAAGGAGCTAATGTCTAGAACACATAAGGAACTCAATAGCATACAAACAACAAAAACAAACAAAAAAAATCCTATTTAAAAACGGGCAAAGGGTCCAAATTGACTTTTCTCAAAAGAAGGTATACAAATAGCCAACAGGGTATATGAAAAAAATGTTCATCATCAATAATCATAGTAGAATTGCAAGTAATAACTAAAATGAGATATCACCTAACCCTCATTGAATAACTATTATCAAAAAGAAAAAATGTGATAAATGCTGATGAGGATGTGGAGAAAAGGGACTTTTATACACTGTTGGTGGGAATGTAAATTAGTACAACCATTGTACTGGGGACCCAGTGTAGTTTCTTCAAAAAATTTAAAAAAAAAATTAAAAAATAGAATTACCATATGATCCAGCAATCCCATTACTGGGTTTATATCCAAAAGAAAAGAAATAAGTAGCAAAGACATGTGCATGCCCATGTTTATTGCAGAGGTGGTCACAAAAGCCAAGGTACAGAATCAACCTAAATGCCCACCTAATGAAGAATGGGTAAAGAAAATATGACTATTTGAATAATGGAATCCTATGTACCCATAAAACAAAATAAAATTCTGTCATTTGCAGCAACATGAATGAACCTGGAGAACGTTAAGTGAAATAAGCCTTTGGCAACTATGACAAATGTCATATGATCTCATTCATATGTGAAATCTAAAACAATTGATTTCATGGAAGTAGAGTGTAGAATATTGGTTACCAGAGACTGGGGATACAAAGGAGAAGAAGGGAAATGGGAGAAGTTGATCAATGGGTACAATGTTGCAGATAGTAAGAATACGCTTTAGTGTTCTTTGCACACCAGGATGACTGTAGCAAATAAGCATGTGTAGTAAAAGCTGGAAGAGATTTTGAATGTTGTCATTAGAAAGAAGTCATGTTAAAAGTAATGTATATGGTGGTTACCCTGATTTAATCATTACACTGTACATACATTGAGACATTACATTGCATATCAGAAATACGTACAATTATTATGTGTCAATTATAAGTAAAAAATAAATTTAGTAATGAAATATCAGCAGACCTCTAGGAGTTGCTATTTTTTTCTCGATGACAAAATATTTATCTTTGAATTCTCAATCAGCATAAAGTATTGTCTCTATAATGTCTTCTATTATATTTCTATGTTGCTTCAGTCTGTATAGTTTGTTCAAAATTCAGGAGTCTTTGAACCCAATATTAATAATCTACAGGGACAAAATAAATTTATTATTCTGAAGGGCATGAACCTAGTTTCTCTACATTACACAGAGATATTTTGCAACAACCTTTTACTGGAGTTTGTTTTTAACAGTATTCTATTTTGCATTTGTAAGCGTTTGGCTATAAATTAATTTCATAGTCAACTCAAATGTTAAGAAAATAATCAATTATGTAACTTCATTAACAAAGTCATCGATCTGCTCAAATACAAGCAAGTTGTTCTGATACTGAATATTCTGTTATACTAAAATGTTAAATTTTAGACTCTTATTCATACAAATTCAGTCACTTCAGTAGATATATTCGGGATTGCAGGTACTAAGGAGTAAGATGTAATTTATGAGAGAGAGAGAGAGTGTATCAACTGCCACTCCATCATAAAGTATTCTGTCACTGCTGATTTGGCGCTATTGATTGATAAATCATAAGGAAAGGCATTATCTCTTTTTATGTTCCATGCTGAAATTCAAATTGGTTTTTTCTTCTAAATAATTATCAATTGCAGTAGATATAAATATATTAAAACCTGAGACAGGACAAAATATTCAGTATTTTAAAATTATTTTGAAATGAAACTATTGCTATAATCAGAAACTGTAGTTGCATTTTTAAATAAAATGTTGACTTTTCTGAATGACTTTCAGGAGATGCTAGCAAAACTTTTTCTCTGTTTATTATAAAAGCTGTTATATTAATATAGTCATAATAAATATTAGCATATATTAATCTAATACTTTACGTATGATAACATGAGAATATAATTGAGACAAATACAAAATCTATAATGTAAAAATGTGAAAATTGTAATTGAATATTAATGATCAATAAAAATTACATCCTAAGCAATATTTTTACAAAAGTAGCAATGATTGATAGAAAACATCATTCAGATTGGCACAAATAGAATAAAATATTTTTGAATCAGTAGAAACTTCTTTATTTTATGTAGTTTACTCTGAGAAAGATCATGTGAAATGATATAAGAATGCATGTTTCCTTAGAAGTTTGAAAGAAGGACACTCAGTAATTTGAGTGACCTATTCTTGTTATATTTCCCTTCACCATCTGTTCTCTTTCATTTGTATTTATTTATTTACTTATTTATTTTTATATGGAGTCTTGCTCTGTCACCCAGGCTGGAGTGCAGTGGTACTATCTTGGCTCACTGCAAACTCCACCTCCCAATTCTCTTGCCTCAGCCTCCCGAGTAGCTGGGATCATAGATGTGTGCCACCACACTTGACTGATTTTTGTATTTTTAGTAGAGGTGGGGTTTTGCCATGTTGGCCAGGGTGGTCTTGAACTCCTGACATCAGGTGATCTGCCCACCTCAGCCTCCCAAAGTGCTAGGATTACAGGCGTGAGCCACTGTGCCTGGCCTTGTCTTTTAGTTATAAATTTTAAGGTGAGAATATTTCATAGTTTAGTAAGAGAGAAAGGGAAGATGCAAATTACCATTATGAATACATATGTGCTTGTAAGCCTGTATCTATCATGTTTCATCCATAAATATCTTTGCAATCCTCAAAAATTATTTGTATTCACTATACATTCTGCCTTGATTTATTACATTTTTACTCTTTGAGTGCCCCCACAAAAGTATGGGCTTAGTTTATACGAGTAAATGGTACTATTTAAAATATCCAACACATGTTCATTGTCAAAACTATAGAAAAGTAAAAATATATTTAGCTTCACATTTCATAAATAGCTATTATTATTATTTTTCCAAGTGTGTGTATGTGTTGTGCAGGCTGGGGTAAGGTGGCTATGTCTGTGCATGTGAACAGAAAGTTGAGTTTACTTGAGAACAGTTCTTAACTATACTCTCCTCTGAGTTTTATTGGGGGAGATGGATTGACAAATGCTTCAGACAGTTATTGAAGAATAAAAGTAGATTTTCTACACTGATATTAGTCCATTGCAGAGGGTAAAAAAGTGTTCAGTACGTCAATCAATGGAAGTGGGAAAAGTAATTCTAACTTGTGAGGAATTCAGATGAAGCTAAATGACAGTGAGAATCCTAATGAATGGAAGGAATGAAGTGAAGGAATAAAAGGCAGTATACAATTAGCAAAACCATAAATTTTCTAAGCTTAAAAATAGAAACATGAAAATATTTCATCTATCTTTCTCAGACCATCAAAATTCATTCCTCTAGGCCATATAAGAATTTCTGTTTGGTAGATGTGTTTGGATATTATTGTCCATCTGTTGAAGCATCTGTAATACTGACAACTAAATAACCTTTACCCCAAAACTTCTTTAAATCTGTAATTTCAGTGATTTCTGAGTGCCGTTACTAAAACAGCCTAGAATTCTTATGTGTGTGTATATATGTTATGTGCGCATATATGTGCACATATGTTATATGTATACATACACATTTTAGCTATAAAAATATAGAAATAACGCTTACATAAATGCTAGCTTTGGTAAACTTGTGTTACCTTTTGATTGATATTCTATTGCCTAAGATGGAGTTCTCCCAAGCCTCTTTATGCCAAGCGTTTTACCTGCAATATCTTAACTATGCCCAAACATAATCCTGGCAATTAGATGTTGTTATTCTCACTTTGCAGATCAGAGGGGTTAGGTAATTGTCTGAATCCACACAGTGAACAAGTAGCAGAAACAGGATTAAAAAAACTATTTCTGTCTTCTTTTAAAACGTTCGGCTTAATACGTAGACACGTCTCTAATGAGAATTCCAAATTCCAGAGTATTCATTAGTGTTTATAATTTGAATCCTATGTGTCCTAAGCTTGACTGCCTCATTCCCATCACGTAACCAATGAAAAACTGCTCTTTCTGCATTTTGTGGGAGATGTATGACAAGCACTGCAGAATTGTGCTTGAAACAAAAATAAATATACATTTTTATATTTCACAAAATCACTCTGTTCTCCTTATTCACTATTTTTTGTTCATTTGTTTCCATACACAAATAGAACAACCTAATACATTACTGCAGAACTGAAATGTAGAGTATAAATTGCAGAGATTTTTACATTTTTGTCTTTCTTGTTACTCTATCAGGATCAGAGAGGGCTATGTTGAATTTCCAACTTGTTATACCCAAGGTTAAAAAAAAAAAAAATGCCTTTCCTCCCCAGAAAATGTGTTTCTGAAAAAATAATTATAACTATTTTGAAATCAGAAACTATATTTTCTGATTATATGTTACAATTAGTACAAATACAAATCTATAAGCATCACGTGAAATGCCCATAGAAATTTTTTATATAAAGAAACAAGTGACAAATTATTCATAAAGAAGACGTACCAGTCATTTTTAAGCTTGGCTTTACATTTGAAGAGACTGTCATTAAAATATTGCAAACTGGTTTTGGCCAACTGTAATGTGAGCATCCTTTGGAAGGTGTGATAACTATTTTGAGGCTACAAAGCTGAATGAATACATGAGCCTTCCTTCCTCTTCCCCATATTATACATTTTGCCTTTGAGGCATGACTTTTTTGCCCTTCTTAATATAAGTTAAATGTAAGTTGCTCTGCAAATAAGGTCTTGTGGATTATTTTTCACAAAATTAAAATGACCTATGCTATATCTGTTCAAAGTATTCTATCTACAGTACCCTCCAGTGGTCTCTCATTTGCATTGTGATAAAATCCACTGGAGGATTTTATCTAGTGATATGACCAGATGTTTATTTTATCCAATATAGCACCTTCAGCACTATTACAAATTATTTAAATAGTAACATTTTCATATTCAGATTTCAAGTTATGTATTGTTGTCTCAATGAAAATTTCCCTTAACTCTTCTCTGAGTCATGAGTCCATTATATATACTCATATAATACTATTTATTTTTCCCCTTATAACACACTACATTATTTATAATTATAAATGTATTTTTTAGATTATTTGATTAATGCCTTGATTAACTTAGTTTCAAAAAGGTAGAGACCTTGTCTAATTGTTTTCTCCATTGAATTTCTAAAGTTCTGCCATGGAATATATTAAGTAGTTAACAAATAATGTATTTAAAAAGCACACTGATAGGTGTGCAAATATAGAAAGAGATTCACCACAAAGTTAACGTTAGACATCCTATGTAGTGTGAGTATAAATTATTTGATTTAATCTTAATTATACATGTTTTCTAATATCTATATTTTATAATGACAGTATTTTAAAAGCAAAACCATATAAATCTTTATGTCAATTAGTACCACATAGATACAATTCCAATTAGAATTCCTTCTTTAGGATATCACTTCTGCTTTCTTGTTTTTAAGATACAATTTCATTCCCTTGGAACATGCCCCATCTGTAAACAGATATTTCATAATCAAAATTTATTTCTTGTCTCGAAAACAAAACATTTAAAATTTGTCCTCTGTATCGATGACTTGATTATGGTTATTTCACAAAAGCTGTATCAATCATTTCTATTGATTTATTTAGGACCTGTAATGTTATTCAACTGGGTTCTAGAGTCATAAAGGTGGTAAAGATGTATTTCTTGCCATAGATAAGTGTAATATTTGGTGTGATTTGAAGCCTGAGACAAAAGCTGTGAGCTATTCTAATGAGTATGTAAGGTATGGAATTAGTCTAGTCAGCTTCCAGAAAGATTTAAAATTGAGCAGAACCCTGGTGGAAGAGTAACCACTCATCAAGAATTAAGTGAGAGAAGGATGGATTCCTGGCAAAGGAAGTGGCCCAGGCAGTGAAGTGGCGACGTGAAAGCGAATTCTGTCTTCAGGGAATAGTAACAAGAACGGCATGGCCAGTCTATATGGCACTCAGAGGAAATGTTAGGAGACAAATCTATGAAGAGTATTAGGAGCTAGATAATGAAGCAAATCTTACGCCTTGCTAAGAAACTTGGCTGGCTCATAAACAAGACATTATACTGCATTAGAAAGCAGAATGGATTCCAAATATTGAAACCATGAACTTCTCTAGGTAGTTACCTCAAGAATATAATGGTATTATAAAGATATAGAATAAAGTCATCTGCTTTAGGGCCCATTATTCTCTCTGAGTCATTAATTTTGATGTGAAAACAAAAATTCACTAGCAAAACATGCTTTAGTAGCAATGATAATATGAAAAGACATTTTCCACATCATTCCTCGTGGAAAAATAGATGGCTTTTAATTCCCCCTTTTTAATAATATATGTTCATATTAGCACATGTTAGCCTATGTTGTCTCCAAGAAAATAAATTTGGATGTTTATTCAATGAACTTTCTAATAAAAATCTTCAGATATGGTAGGTAATATTTTACTATTTTCAGTTTCTTATTTGTGAGCATTCATTATTAAACAATGATTTGATTTCCAGCTCTGGAGTCCATATTCTGTACTGTCTGTGTAATGTCCATTACTGTGAATTCCCCTCAGTCTCTTTCTACCTCAGTAAAATGGCAATAATATCTGCCTGGCAACATTAAATATTGCTTCATTAAATGTATTTCATGAGTCATCAGTCTTATTCTCTTGATCAACCTTTATACATACCTTACCTACAAAGAGTTGGGGTGTAGATGAGGTCTGTGGAGTGAGCAGGCTCTGGGTTACTCAGAAACTGAACCATACCCTAGAAGCACCATGTACTCTATCGGTGTTTATTTGATTTGCATAAGCTCAGAACACTTTTAAGAGAAAGAAAACAAGTATTGCCTTGAATTCTTTTATTTGTATATTACTTGAACATACAAATGTAAACCTCTCATGATAATCTTTATACAACTAAAAATACAAGTAAAAACCTTAAATTTTAAATCACTAAGGATAATTCAATATAACTTAGGGTACTGACATTTCTGCCTAAAAGGAGCTCAATAAAGTATTTTAAAAATACATACAAGAACATCAACCTGACTGTTGATATTCAGATTTTGTTGTGTTTGGCATTCCTGTAAAATCATTGGCCACCAAGTTACGGTTCAATTTTCCCACTGTTTTTCTCCCTATGATCCTATAGTTAAATATTTTTATAGTGCTTCTACATGTCGTTTTGCATTAAACCAACTTAAGTATATTATGTCTACATTGAATCTGTCTCTATTTTTATTAGTGAGTGATAAAGTAGTATTTTATGCATCAATATAACCTGAAATATAAATGTAAATACTAATATTGGAAATTGCCTAGAAGTGCTTATCAATATAGTTGATAGTCTAATAATTGCATTATGCTTTTATTAATATTCCATTTTAGTATAACAGTATACAATTAAACATATGGATTATCCATGGACACTAAAATTATTTCAGATAGTCATGAAGGTTACAGAGAAATCTAGTGTAAGAAATAGTGGTCTAAAATAACTAAGGTAATATGATGCTTAGGAATGAAAGGATTTTTGAGCAATATTTGATAGTTTCAAATAGTATTTTGCTCTTAGCAGCATCTCCATATATTTTAATTTTTTATTTCAGTTTGTATTATGTATTATTCTTTAGATAGAGTCTCATCATTCACCCAGGCTGGAGTGAACTTTTTAAAATTTTAACTGATATATAACAGATGTACATATTTTGAGCGTAATTTGATAAACTCACATGATGTGTAATGATCAAATTAGCTAAATCAGGATACCCATCACCTTAAATATTTCTCTTTATGCTAGGAACATTTAAATTAGTCTCTTCTTGCTATTTTGAAAAGTACAATAGAGTAATGCTAACTATAGTCACCCTACTGAACTATTGAACACTGGGTCTTATAGCTTCTAACTGTATATTTGTACCCATTAATCAAACTCCCTTCATCTTTGCCTACCTCTTTTGGCCTCTGGTAACTACAAATCTAGTACCTTCATGGGCTCCACCATTTTAACTCCCACTTACGAATGAGGACATGCAATATTTATCTTTCTGTGCTTGGCTTATTTTACTTAATTTCAATTCTATTCATGTTGCTGTAAATGACAGAATTTTATTATTTTTATGTTGAATTATATACCATAGTGTAGTTCATATCACTTTTCTTTGACCATTTAACCATTGATGGGCACTTAAGCTGATTCCATGTTTTGTCTTATGAATAGTTCCGCAAAAGACAGCCCTTGGATATATTAATTTCGTTTTTTGGATATATGCCCACTAGTATAATTGCTAGATCATATGATAGTTACAATAAAAAACCCTCAATAAACTGGGTATAGAAGAAACATACCTCAACAAAATAAAGTCACCTCAATAATGTTTCCTCTAGTGGCTGTACTAATTTTCACTCCCACCGACAGAGCACAACAGTTCCTTTCTTCCACATCCTCACCAGCATTTATTATTCCCTGTCTTTTCAACAAAAGCCATATTAACTAGGGTGAGATAATATCTCATTGTGGTTTTGATTTGGATTCATCTGATGATTAATGATGTTGAACGTTTTTTCATATACCTATTGACCATTTGTATGTCTTATTTTGAGAAATGTCTGTTTAGACTTTTGCTCATTTTTAAATAAAATTATTTGGTGTTTTTGCTATTGAGTTGTTTGAGTTTCTTTTATATTCTGGTTATTAATCCCTTGATGATACAGAGTTTGCAGTTAGGTTATTTTATTCGGTAGGTTGTCTCTTTTTTTCATATCTTTTGCTGTGCAGAAACTTTTGAAGTGATTTCATTTGTCTATTTTTTTGTTCCCTTTAGTTTTCTTGTATTAATTGCATAATTTCAGGCCTTAGATTTAAGTCTTTAATCTCTTTTGATTTTGTTTTTGTATATGGGGAGAAGAGGGATATAGTTTCATTCTTCTGCATATGGTTGTCAATTTCCACACCAGTATTTATTTAAAAGAAGGATACAAAATCAATGTGCAAAAATCACAAGCATTCTTATACACCAGTAACAGACAGCCAAATCATGAATGAAGTCTCATTCACAATTGCTTGAAAGAGAATAAAATACCTACAAATCCAACTTACAAGGGATATGAAGGACCTCTTCAAGGAGAATACAAACCACTGCTTAATGAAATACAAGAGGATGCAAACAAATGGAAGAACATTCCATGCTCATGGATAGGAAGAATCAATATCGTGAAAATGGCCATATTGCCCAAGGTAATTTATAGATTCAATGCCATCCCCATCAAACGACCAATGACTTTCTTCACAGAATTGGAAAAACTACTTTAAAGTTCATATGGAACCAAAAAAGAGCCCACATTGCCAAGACAATCCTAAGCCAAAAGAACAAAGCTGGAGGCGTCACGCTACCTGACTTCAAACTATACTACAAGGCTACAATAACCAACAGAGCATGGTAGTGGTACCAAAACAGAGATAGAGACCAATGGAACAGAACGGAGCCCTTGGAAATAATACCACACATCTACAACCATCTGATCTTTGACAAACCGGACAAAAACAAGAAATGGGGAAACAATTCCCTATTTAATAAATGATGAAGAGAAAACTGGCTAGCCATATGTAGAAAGCTGAAATTGGATTCCTTCCTTACACCTTAACACAAAAATTAATTCAAGATAGATTAGAGACTTAAATGTTAGACCTAAAACCATAAAAACCCTAGAAGAAAACCTAGACAATACCATTCAGCACATAGGCATGGGCAAGGACTTCATGTCTAAAATACCAAAAGCAATGGCAACAAAAGCCAAAATTGACAAATGTGATCTAATTAAACTAAAGGTGAACAGACCACCTACAGAATGGGAGAAAATTTTTTCAATCCTACTCATCTGACAAAGGGCTAATATCCAGAACCTACAAAGAACTCAAACAAATTTGCCTTTGTCAAAACTGAATTGGCTTTAAATGTGTGGATTTATATCTGGGTTCTCTATTATGTTCCATTGTTCTGTGTGTCTGTTTTCACCCCAGTAGCATGCTGATTTTGTTGGTTTATCCTTGTAAAATATTTTGAAATCAGGTATTCAAACACCTCTGCTTTTGTCCTTCATGTTCAGGATTGCTTTGGCTATTTGAAGCCTTTTGTGGATCGATATAAATTTTAGGCTTTTTTTTTTTTCTATTTCCCTGAAGAATGTCATTGGTATTTTGATAGGGATGTTTTTGAATATGTAAATTGCTTTGAATAATATTTTCATTTTAACAGTATTAATTTTTCCAATAATTAGCATAAACCAACATTATTTGTTGCCTCTTCAATTTATTTCATTATTGTTTTATAGTATTATTTTTATATAGTATAGATCTTTCACATCTTTTTTTTTTTTTCTTTGAGATGGAATCTTGCTCTGTAGCCTAGGCTGGAGTGCAGTGGCACAATGTTGGCTCACTGCAACTTCCGCCTCCCAGGTCCTGGTTCAAGTGATTCTCCTGCCTCAGCCTCCCAAATAGCTGGGATTACAAGCATGCACCATCGTGCCTAGCTAATTTTTGTATTTTTAGTAGAGATGGGGTTTTACCATGTTGGCCAGACGGCTCTTGAACTCCTGACCTCATGATCTGCCTGCCTCAGCCTCCCAAAGTGCTGGGATTGCCAGTGTGAGCATCCACGCCCAGCCCACATCTTTGGTTAAATTGGATCCTAGGTATTTTATATTATTTGTAGCTATTGTGATCAGGAATGCTTTCTTGATTTCTTTTCAGATTGTTTGCTTTTGGAGTACATAAATGCTACTGATTTTTGTATCCTGTAATTTTATTGAAATGAGCAGTTCCAACAGTTTTTGGTGGACTCTTTAGGCTCTTATAAGATCATGTCAGACAAACAAACTTAATTTGACTTCTTCCATTCCAATTTCCATGCTCTTTATTTGTTTCTGTTGTATGATTGCTCTGGTGTGTAATTCCAGTATTACGTTGAATAAAAGTGGTGAAGCAAATTTTTCTTGTTCCAGATCTTAGAGAAAAGGTTTTCAGTTTCTTCCCTGTTCAGTAGGACACTGGCTGTGGCTTCGTCACATATGACTTTTATTATTTTGAGTTTCTATACCCAGTTTGTTGAGGGTTTATTTTTTAATCATAAAATGATATTGAATTTTATAAAATTATTTTTGGTGTATATTTGAAATGATTGTATTGTTTTGTTCTTGGTTCTGTTAAAATGTTTTATCATGTCTATTACATTGCAATCAATAATAGTGCAATTATTGATTTATTGAACCATCCTCGCATGCCTAGGATGAATCTCACTTAATCATGGTGAATAATCTTTCTAATGTGTTGTTAAATTGAGTTTCCTTGTATTTTTTGTTGAGAATTTTTATATCTATGTTAATCAGTTCTATTGGCCTGTAGTTTATTTATTTTTCTTTGCTGTTGTTGTGTCCTAGTTTGATATTAGTTATCAAAATAGTGCTGGCTTTGTAGAATGAATTTGGAAGTAGTATCTCCCCATCATTTTTTTTTTTATTTTTTTTGGAAAAGTTTGAGTAGAATTGGTATTCTTATTAAATGTTTGGTAGAATTGAGCATTGAAGTGATCAGGTCCTGGGCTTCTCTTTGATGGGGGACATTTTATTATAGCTTTAATTTTGTTTCTCTTTATTGGTTTATAGCGGTTTTTTTTTACGTCTTCATAGTTCCTTCTTGGTAGGTTGTGTCCAAGAATTTATGAATTTCTTCTAAGTTTTCCAATATGCTGACAAAAAGTTCCCAGTAGTGTCTAATGATTTTTTTTTTTTTTTTTATTTCTGTAGTCTGTTTTATGACATCTTTTTCACTTGTGATTCTATTTGGGTCTTCTCTTTTTTTATAGTTAAGTTTTGCTGATTTTAGTTTTCAAGAAAAAGCTTTTTCATTTACATGGTTTTCTGTATTTTTTATTTTCATTTATTTCTGGTCTGATTTAATTATTTCTTTCTTTCCACTAATTTTGGATTTGGTTTGTTCTTGATTTTCTAGTCCTTTGAGGTGTATCATTAGGTTGTTTATTTAAAGTCTATTTTTTTTAATTTTAATTTTTATGTTTTTATTATACTTTAAGTTCTAGGGTACATGTGCATAATGTGCAGGTTTGTTACATATGTATACTTGTGCCATGTTGGTGTGCTGCACCCATCAACTCGTCAGCACCCATCAATTCATCATTTATATCAGGTATAACTCCCAATGCAATCCCTCCCCCCTCCCCCATTCCCCCTCCCCCCTCCCCATGATAGGCCCCGGTGTGTGATGTTCCCCTTCCCGAGTCCAAGTGATCTCATTGTTCAGTTCCCACCTATGAGTGAGAACATGCGGTGTTTGGTTTTCTCTTCTTGTGATAGTTTGCCAAGAATGATGGTTTCCAGCTGCATCCATGTCCCTACAAAGGACGCAAACTCATCCTTTTTTATGGCTGCATAGTATTCCATGGTGTATATGTGCCACATTTTCTTAATCCAGTCTGTCACAAATGGACATTTGGGTTGATTCCAAGTCTTTGCTATTGTGAATAGTGTCGCAATAAACATACGTGTGCATGTGTCTTAATAGCAGCATGATTTATAATCCTTTGGGTATATACCCAGTAATGGGGTGGCTGGGTCATATGGTACATCTAGTTCTAGATCCTTGAGGAATTGCCATACTCTTTTCCATAATGGTTGAACTAGTTTACAATCCCACCAACAATGTAAAGGTGTTCCTATTTTCCACATCCTCTCCAGCACCTGTTGTTTTCTGACTTTTTAATGATTGCCATTCTAACTGGTGTGAGATGGTATCTCACTGTGGTTTTGATTTGCATTTCTCTGATGGTGAGTGATGATGAGCATTTTTTCATGTGTCTGTTGGTTGTATGAATGTCTTCTTTTGAGAAATGTCTGTTCATATCCTTTCCCCACTTTTTGATGGGGTTGTTTGTTTTTTTCTTGTCTATTTGTTTGAGTTCTTTGTAGATTCTGGAAATTAGCCCTTTGTCAGATGAGTAGGTTGCAAAGATTTTCTCCCATTCTGTAGGTTGCCTGTTCACTCTGATGGTAGTTTGTTTTGCTGTGCAGAAGCTCTTTAGTTTAATGAGATCCCATTTGTCAATTTTGGCTTTTGCTGCCATTGCTTTTGGTGTTTTAGACATGAAGTCCTTGCCCATGCCTATGTCCTGAATGGTTCTACCTAGATTTTCTTCTAGGGTTTTTATGGTATTAGGTCTAACATTTAAGTCTCTAATCCATCTTGAATTAATCTTCGTATAAGGAGTAAGGAAAGGATCCAGTTTCAGCTTTCTACTTCTGGCTAGCCAATTTTCCCAGCACCATTTAGTAAATAGGGAATCCTTTCCCCATTTCTTGTTTTTGTCAGGTTTGTCAAATATCAGATGGTTGTAGATGTGTGGCATTATTTCTGAAGGTTCTGTTCTGTTCCATTGGTCTATATCTCTGTTTTGGTACCAGTACCATGCTGTTTTGGTTACTGTAGCCTTGTAGTATAGTTTGAAGTCAGGTAGCGTGATGCCTCCAGCTTTGTCCTTTTGACTTAGGATTGTCTTGGCAATGCGGGCGCTTTTTTGGTTCCATATGAACTTTAAAGCAGTTTTTTCCAATTCTGTGAAGAAACTCATTGGTAGCTTGATGGGGATGGCATTGAATCTATAAATAACCTTGGGCAGTATGGCCATTTTCACGATATTGATTCTTCCTATCCATGAGCATGGTATGTTCTTCCATTTGTTTGTGTCCTCTTTGATTTCACTGAGCAGTGGTTTGTAGTTCTCCTTGAAGAGGTCCTTTACATCCCTTGTAAGTTGGATTCCTAGGTATTTTATTCTCTTTGAAGCAATTGTGAATGGAAGTTCATTCCTGATTTGGCTCTCTGCTTGTCTGTTATTGGTGTATAAGAATGCTTGTGATTTTTGCACATTAATTTTGTATCCTGAGACTTTGCTGAAGTTGCTTATCAGCTTAAGAAGATTGTGGGCTGAGACGATGGGGTTTTCTAAATACACAATCAGGTCATCTGCAAACA
The DNA here is from genome assembly GCF_002776525.5 of Piliocolobus tephrosceles. NCBI lineage: Eukaryota > Metazoa > Chordata > Mammalia > Primates > Cercopithecidae > Piliocolobus > Piliocolobus tephrosceles. The sequence continues at coordinate 55,097 of NW_022310135.1, forward strand.
GGGACAATTTGACTTCCTCTTTTCCTAACTGAATACCCTTGATTTCTTTCTCTTGCCTGATTGCCCTAGCCAGAACTTCCAACACTATGTTGAATAGGAGTGGTGAGAGAGGGCATCCCTGTCTTGTGCCAGTTTTCAAAGGGAACTTTTCCAGTTTTTGCCCATTCAGTATGATATTAGCTGTGGGTTTGTCATAAATAGCTCTTATTATTTTGAGGTACGTTCCATCAATACCGAATTTGTTGAGCGTTTT
>NW_022310136.1:0-3495 GCF_002776525.5 Piliocolobus tephrosceles
GTAGAGGGTCTTCTCTTTTTTTCCCATGTCTTCTTCCAGCAGCCACTCTGTCTTCCCACTGATGGCTTCAGCTTCCTCTTTTCTGCCCTTCCCAGCAGGATGCGGCTGTATTTCCAGAGGGAAGAGAGAGGAGGTGGGAGATGAGGCTGTTATTCCTGAGAGAATGGACAGAGCTTTGGGGCTTTTGTTTCTTCTATCCCAGTTTCTATGAGTTCCTCCAGTGCCTGTAACACAGAGGTGTTAGTGACTTTGCCCCAGTATGTTAATTATTTGGTAAGGTCCTGGTGGCAGGGGAGGTGGGTCTGGATGCATTTCAGCCACAGCTGCTGTTCCGCTTTCCCACACAGAAACATCTTGGGAGGGATGGGGGGAGATTTTTGTGATGTGTCCTCAATCCTGGCAGAAAAGGTTTCAATAGTAGTAGGAATCCCTCAGTTGTATGTCCTCTGATAATTTAAACAATAATTTCTTTATTATACTCAACTCTAAACAATCTGAAGAATATGTCTAAGTTAACCCTGCATTCACTTACATGACATTTGCTGGCCTCTGCCTCAGATAAGGTCATATCCTCTTCCTGTTTGTTCCTGCAGGTCCTGACTTTCACAAGATGTAACGTCCCTTGTTTGTCCTATAACATCAATAATCTGATGTTTTAAAGAAAATGTGCTAATTTGCAGCTCAGTAAGGTTAGTTGTTGTAAAAATAATACATTTTCTTCTGGGATGCCTACATTTCCAGGCTGAGTAGAAGCTTTATTTGTAACACTCAGAAACTAGAAATAACAAAAATATTAAGGAGCTTTATAAACAGTAGGGGCACACTCATTAACTGGAATTCTGTTCCTCATTACAATGAACACATTCTTCACACGCAACCAAATTACTGACTCACAAGTAGTTATGCTGAACAAGAAGCCAAACAAATGGAATGGAAACTGTAAAAATTTCACTTTAACCAAATCTTGAAGAATAGATCTGAAGTAACAAACATGAGAGATGGACTCAGTACGGTGAGAGAAAAATGACTGGGAGGCAGGAATTGGAGGAAGCCAGGGAAACTTTTAAGTGTAATTCATCGTTACCTTGATTGTTATTTGGGATGCACAGGTGAGCACATGTGAAATTACACTTTTTCCTTTGGAGACATGGTGTTGCTTTGTCATCCAGGCTGGAGCTCAATGGTGAGATCATAGCTCTCTGCAGCCTCAGACTCTGGGTCTCCACCAGTCCTCCTCCCGCTGTCCTACATAGTTGGGACTACTGGTATGTAAGACCATGCTTGACTTCAGTGCTTATTACAATGCACACTCTAATTAAGCAATATTTATTGCATAGCAAAAATGCCTCAATAAAAATATTGCAAATAAGTGGATAATTTATTCAATAAAGATTGATGGAAAGATAGACGCTAACATGAGAAAATGCATGACACCCAAGAAAATAAAACTGTGGGAAATGTGTTTTTCTTTACAATTGTTAGGTAATCACAACAGTGCATACAAATCACACCGTGTTCTCATTACGGAGAAGAGGTTCTACAAACCTCACTAGCTGCGACCCCTGTGTGTTGGGCTTGGTTCAGGGAGCAGTCAGGTCCAGCGGTGAGAAGCACAGGCCCAGATACCCAGGCTCACTCTGACCAAATGTGAGCTCTGGGGACATTGTACAACCCATCTGTGCTTTTGCTAGGAATTTCTCATATGTAGCATGGAAGTGACGTTGCTACCACATACCATGTTTCCTCTGCATACGTAAAAATAAAAGATGATTGGCGCTAACTTTAAATAAACACAGTTTATGTGTTTAAAACAATACCACTGTTTTAAAATAGAAATTACAAAATTATAAGTTTTATAAGTTTTAATATTTTATCACAGAACAAACTTTCAATAAGAAACCACAATTTCCAAATGCTACCAATATCACAAATCTCCCCCAGGACACTCCTCATGCTCTGAGCCCCACTCTCTCCTCAGGTGTCTCACCCCAGAGCTTGCTAAATAGTAGGAGACATGCACATAGAGCCCTCTGTCTGCTGATGAAAACCGGCCCAGCCCTGACCCTGCAGCTCTGGGAGAGGAGACCCAGACCTGGCATTTTCAGGTGTTTTCATTTGGTGATCAGGACGGAACACAGAGGACGCACCATGGAGTTTGGGCTGAGCTGGGTTTTTCTTGTTGCTATTTTAAAAGGTAATTCATTGAGAACTATTGAAATTGAGTGTGGGTGGATAAGAGATAAACAGTGGATACATGTGGAAGTTTCTGACCGGGGTTTCTTCTTGTTTGCAGGTGTCCAGTGTGAGGTGCAGTTGGTGGAGTCTGGGGGAGGCTTGGTACAGCCTGGGGGGTCCCTGAGACTCTCCTGTGCAGCCTCTGGATTCATCTTCAGTGACTACTACATGGACTGGGTCCGCCAGGCTCCAGGGAAGGGCCTGGAATGGGTCTCACGTATTAGTAGTGGCAGTGGTGGTAGCACATACTACCCAGACTCTGTCAAGGGCCGATTCACCATCTCCAGAGACATTTCCAAGAACACGCTGTATCTGCAAATGAACAACCTGAGAGCTGAGGGCACTGCTGTGTATTACTGTGCGAAACACACAGTGAGGGGAAGTCAGTGTGAGCCCAGACACAAACCTCCCTGCAGAAACGTTCAGGGGAAATCAGCGGCAGGGGGCGCTCAGGACCCATTGATCAGAGTCAACCCAGAGGCAGGTGTAATGGAGGCTGATTTCCTGCCAGGATGTGGGACCTCATCTTTTCCTCACGGTTTCTCTAGTGAACCTCTTTACATTTATAATTCTGTGCTTCCTAATGTCATCTCTACATATTTTTAAAAGTATCATTTTAATATGAGGACGTATTCTCACATGCACCAAATGCAGATTGATGTTTACTGAGATGAAAAGGCCTCAACTACGGCCACCAAGATCAGAGTCCTAAGGAAGCTCAGGGGTGCCTGGTGAGTCATCTCCAATCAGACCCAGTACAGAAACCTCAGGGAGATTCCTGGACTGGAACAGTATTTAGGGATTCTGATCCCAGCCAACAGAGAGGCTGGGCCAGGGTCAGTGTCATGTAGAAGCTCACAGGTTTCACACCTGACCCTTCTCCTGACACTATATCCAATCAGTCTCAGCACTGACCTGGTGCTCCTTTGGCTCCCTATCCATGTTATTTCTTTAGAGTGTTTGTTCTCCATTTTTATTTGCTTTCCCTGCTTCCTGAAAAAGCAACAGATGGTCTCTGTGGTCTACATTCCAGGGCTCGAGGCATTTTCTTGGAGCTCAGGTGGGGCTCAGGCTGTGGCTCCTGCAGCCACATGGGAGAGGCTGATGGGACTTCCTTCCCTCCCCATCTGCTCAGGACCCTCCACTGTGTTGTGTGTAGACTCATCTGCGAATGCAGTTGGTCGATAATAGTGAAGGGGATAAACTTATTTTATCAAAATGGGATGTGGATGTGGAATTAACCCTGTTCAAGCCGTCAGA
>NW_022310137.1:0-2812 GCF_002776525.5 Piliocolobus tephrosceles
TCAGGGGTACCCAGCCGGTGGCGGGGGGTGCTTTGTGGAAACCTCTCGGACCCTCTGGCAGGCGTCCCCGAACGTGGCTTGGACTCGGGCACAGGCCCTGTCTCGCAGGTTTTCAGCTGTGCTCGGCCTATTCCTCAGCTTTGTCGGGGAGGTCTCCAGTGACCCCCCCCAACCCCCCCCAACCCCCCCGGGCGCACTGGTGGACGTGACTCTCCGTCTCGCCATCGCCCCCTACTGCCTCAAAGACACACGCTGGCTCCATCTGCCCTTGGGGGCCGTCAGTGCCTCGTGTGCTCACATTGGCTCCATCGGGGGAGTGGCCTCTGTCTCTCTGGGCACATGTGGCGGGGAAGCAGTGTCGGGGTGCCGCAGCCCCCGGGCCTTGTAGATGAAGGCAGGCCACTGCTCCACCCGGGAAGGAGGGAGGCAGTGGGCTCCTGGGTCGGTGCCTTCTCAGCCCTCAGTGAGGCACGCCTTGCGCCCCGGGGATCTCTCTGTGCCCCAGCAGACCCTTCCCTCCGCACTGCATTGTAAGCCCCTTCCCGATGACCCGGTCGGTGGGATCCATCATCGGATCCGAAGAGGGGTCCGCACAGCCCAGCCGGCACCCTGAAGCTTCCCGTTCCACCGAACACCGAAGCAGAAGACCGATCAAGGAAGTCCCGAGGACAGGACTCCCATGTGTCCGACCCTGGGTCTCTGGCAGGCCCCTGTCGCAGTCCTCGTCCCACCCGCCGCCTGGGGTTGCGCCGCCATCGCCGTCGCCGCCGCCGCCGCCGCCGCCACCGCAACCGCCAGCGTCAGGGCCACGGGGCGTCTCAGTCCCCGCAGCCGCCCGTGGCCGCCATTTTTTAAAGGGTCCGCAGCCTGACTCCGGAGCAAGGGGAGGGGCCGGCCTCACCAGTGCGCATGCGCGAGGCGCGAACCGCCGCTGTCGTCACAGTGACCGCCACCGTCGCCCGGGGGGCGTTTCCCTGAAACTTGGCGAAGTAGGAGCCCTGTGTGATGGTGTGTCTGAGTCGGGGCTGAGGCCAGTCCTGGCCAGGGCCTCACCAGGATGGTCTCCGGAGGCCGGATTGGCGGAGGGTGGAGCCGCAGGAAGAAACCTCGGGAGGAGCAAACGTCACACGGATCGCCGGGAGGAGGCAGCGCGGGATCCCAGCCTCCGGCGTGCGTGGACGGTGTGCCGGTGAGTCTCCCCCAACGTGGTGACCTAGCGCTCTGGAGGACAGGTCTCCCTGTGTGCCCGTGGGCTGCTCTCTCACCGCTGGGTCAGAGTCGCCGAGAGCAAAATCCGGCAGCTTCAGGGGCTGCCCGGGGGTGGGTGTTACCTGCTGTATGTCTGTCTCTTCGGGGTTGTGTGTGCGTGTCTGTGTGTGGGTCTCTGTGCCCACTTAGGTCTCTCTCTCTCGTTTCTCTCTCTCTCTCCCTTCTCTGTGTTTCCGTCGCTCTCTCTTCCAATCTCCGTCCGCCTGTGTGTGCGTGTTTGTTGGCACACTTGTGCCCTCTGCTTCGCAGGGTGGTTTCTTCCACGTCGGCCTCTCTTCTGGACAGCCCCTCTTCGCGACCCTGCCTGGGTCGTGTGGCCGGTTGCCAGTCGTGTTCCCTGCGGTTCCAGTGTGGGTTTGGGAAGGCCTGGGCAACGTGGGCATCTGCCTCGGTCCCGCAGGGGTTTCCATCCCCTCCCCATCCGGAGCAGCCTCTTTGCTCGGAGCAAGACGACCACACCCCAGGCAAGGACAAAGGCCTCCCAGGTGCTCCTTGTCCACCCGCAGGAGGGTGCCCACAGAACTTGAAGAAGAGGGTTCTCACTTCTCTCGCCCTTTGCCCTCATTGAGGAATCTAGCCACAGCTCGACACAGGGACGGGGAAGGGAGCCGGCAACGGGATGGGGCACGCACCTCTGTCACTCCCACGCTGGCCTTCCTGGCCCTGTCACCCACTTGGCCCTCCTCCCCAAACGCCATTGCGCCGTCTTCCTGCCTGAGCTCTGGCCTCTGCTCTGTCCTCCCTCTTGCTCTGTCTGCCCCGTTTCTCAGAAGCCTGGGGGCTTCCTCGTCTGGCTCAATGTCTTCAACAAAGAAGACTTCCCAGTCCATCAGGGAGAAACGTCGCGGGGGTCCGTGTCATGATTGTTTCCCTCTCCAAACCTATTTCTGGATGATTGGGCAGCTGTGGTGATCCTGGAGCTCTGGGCTTCCATGCCTGTCTGGGACAGGGAAACTTTCTGGGTCTCTATGGCCCAAGTGACGGTTGCGTGGTGGGTCCAGGAAGAGCGGGAGGCAACGGGACCGGTCCTGACGTTTGCCTTCTAGGAAAGGCGGTGTTGCATCCCACCTGGGCTTCCCTCCCTGACTCTTGGGGAGCATCCGCTTCCTCTGCTCCTGGGGAAAGGGCCTTCTAGCACTGAATGTTTTGGCTGCCACGGATGTCAGGGAGGCAAAGGGACTGGGTTTCGCTGGGTGCAGGGGAGGTGGCGTCAGGGGTACCCAGCCGGTGGCGGGGGGTGCTTTGTGGAAACCTCTCGGACCCTCTGGCAGGCGTCCCCGAACGTGGCTTGGACTCGGGCACAGGCCCTGTCTCGCAGGTTTTCAGCTGTGCTCGGCCTATTCCTCAGCTTTGTCGGGGAGGTCTCCAGTGACCCCCCCCAACCCCCCCCAACCCCCCCGGGCGCACTGGTGGACGTGACTCTCCGTCTCGCCATCGCCCCCTACTGCCTCAAAGACACACGCTGGCTCCATCTGCCCTTGGGGGCCGTCAGTGCCTCGTGTGCTCACATTGGCTCCATCGGGGGAGTGGCCTCTGTCTCTCT
>NW_022310139.1:0-1416 GCF_002776525.5 Piliocolobus tephrosceles
TTTTTTTACGAATAAAAAAAAAAAAAAAAAAAAAAAAAAAAAATTTTATTTTTAAGACACATAAAATGTTTCTTATATTTTTCATTTCCAAAAAATATAATTATATAAATGTGTTTATTTACACATGCGCGGTATCTACATAATACATGTACGTATTTGATGTATTTTTTAACAATTTATTTTACTTTATCATTTTTTTTTTTTGATCGTTATTTAAAAATTGAAAATGTATTATCGTCTATAGTACAGCATTTTACCCTTAAAGCAAAGTAACATGCGTGTCACATATAGATATATATATATATATATATATATATATGTATACATAACATTTCGTACGTGTTTTTTTAATCTACATCAAATTATGAAACTTTTAAATAAACAATAAGACAGTGCTGGTTTTTTTGAGTGTAATTTTTAATAAAAAAAAAAAAAAAATATGAATCAGTTTTAGTATTTTTAATTTTTTTTTCGTAAGCATATGTAAGATGCTTATGTGAATACTTTTTCTGTGTCATATTAAGTTTTTAGTTCGACAAGATTTGATGCGATTTGATGCGATTTGATGCGATTTGATGCGATTTAATGCGATTTGACGCGATTTCATTTGGCTCGAGTTAACCCGAGTTAGTCCGAGTTTATCCGATTCGACTAACACGTCTTATTAACTTTTTTTTTATGTTACGGACATTTAGGCAAAGTTGCTTAAGAAGTAATAAAAATGTGCAACTATGAAATTTTATTATCGTATTATCTTACTATTTTATTATTTACTTTTTTTTATAATTAATAGTATAATAATTATGATTTTAATTTTTTTTAATATAATAATATTTTATTATTTTACTATTATATTATTTTACTATTTTATTTTTATACTATTTTATTATTTTATGTTTTTTTTTTAAACGTAATTTTACTTTGTCTTTTTCACAAATTCCCGTTGAATGTGTTTAATATATACATAGTTAATCCGAACTACTAGGATACAGTATATATACATAAAACATAAAAATAATTTTTTTTTTAAGTTAAATTTGATCATTTTAAAAATCTATAAATAAAAACAATATTTTTAAAAAAAGATAAAAGTGAATGTGAGTACATGTTTGTCAACTTACGCATACTGATATACATATATAAGTGCATAAATGAGTATATATTATAAATACATAATGTAACACTATTTTATGAATACATTAACCACGTAAAAAAAAAAAAAAAAAAAAAAAAAAAAAAAAGTGGCTCAACATTTGAATAAGTTTTAATATAAGCATAAGCTTGAATTTTAGCTTAATTTTAACATTTTATTTTACCTTAAAGTAGCACATGGAACATATCTTTATGTTCATAGGTGCGCATAAATATATATAAATACATGTAAATATATATATATATATATATATATATATATAT
>NW_022310141.1:0-1280 GCF_002776525.5 Piliocolobus tephrosceles
ATGAAAATCACAATGGCCTTATTCCTCCCAAAATGGGAAGTTAATGTTCAAATTCATATGAAGTCGCAACATGTCCCAAATAGCTAAAAACATGTCTTGAAAAAAGAACAAATTTGAAGAACTCACATTTTTTTTTCTCAAAACTTACCAAAAAGCTACTGTAATCAAAAGATTGTGGTACTGGCATAAAGATGGACATAAACACGGAATCATACTGAGTGTCCAGAGTGACACTCATGAGTGTCACTCATAAACATGAGTGTCATGTTTATGGTCATTTAATACTTGGCAAAGTTGTCAATTCTATTCACTGAGAGACAGAATGGTCTTTTCAGAAAATAGTATTGTGGCAACTGGATATCCAACGTATAAAATAATGAAGTTGGACTACATGTAACAGTTATTCAACATGGATTAATCGCCTAGATATAATATCTAAAAATTTAAAGTCTTAGATAAAACATAGGGGTCACTTCATGACCTTGGATTTGGCAGTTGATTGTTATATGTGAAACCAAAAGCCTGGGCAAGAAAAGGAAAATAGATAAATTATATTACCTAAATTTTTTTTAAATGTGCATCAAAGAACATTATCACAAAAGTAAAAAGATTACCTATAAAATGGAAATAAATATTTTCAAATATTACATCTGATAAAGGTCTAATATCTAGGACATATAAAGAATTCCTATAACTAATACAAAGACAAAAATTCTATTAAAAATGGCCAAAGGGATTGAACAGCTATGTCTCCAAAGAAGATATACAAATGGACAAGCACATAAGCAAAGATACTCATTAGTTATTAGTGATGCAAATCAAAACACAATGAAGTACCATTTTACTTGCCTAGGATGGTGATTTTTTAAAAAAAGAAAACTGACAAGCATTAGTGAGGATATAGGGCGATCAGAGCCCTTGTACATTTCTAGTAGAGGTATAAAACGCTTCAGCTGCTGTGGAAAATAGCTTGGAGATTCTTCAGAAAGTTAAACGTAGGTTGGCCATCAGCAAGATGGTAGAATAGGACTCCCCAGAACTCATGCCCTTGCAGAAAAATCAATTTGAACAACTATCCATGCATGCAAAAACCTTCACAAGAGCTATGAAATTCAGATGGGAGATTTCAGCACCTGCTGTAACACGGAACTGAAAATAGATGCATTGAAGAGAGGAGGAATGACTGTTTTACAGAACTCCCATCATCCCTCTTCCAGCCCCAGGCAGCACAGAGTGGAGAGTGATACCCTCTGAATTAGAGAACAAGAGGAAAATGAGCA
>NW_022310151.1:0-1160 GCF_002776525.5 Piliocolobus tephrosceles
AAATGCTTAAAATGGCAAACGTTATGTTATACAGGTTTAACCTAAATTTTATAAAATAAAAAATATTGACTATGAATATTTTATAAGTTATCATGAGTGAAACTAATATGATTTTTGCTTAGTATATGTTAATTGTTTTGACTATTATAAGAAAATTTTGGATTATAATCATCTCACAGTGTTTCAAATATGGAATTGTGATTTTGTGAACCGTTTCTTGTATCTGCCTTAACACTCCTATTGCAATCCCCATACCTACAGTGTATTGCACATCAAAACTAACGTGAGTATTATTCATTTGTAAATATGTAGCCAAAAATCGTGTTTCATTCCAAAATGAAATCGAGACCTTTTGTCTGATCAAGTTTATTAAAGATATTCTCAACTGTGTTTTCATCCAATCACCTACAAACTTTGCATTCAGACTTATTTATTAAATAAACAATTTGATAAATGAAATTTAATCTTATATTAAGTTTTCAACTCCTATAACCTTAAGCACCATTATTGTAAAATAAAGATAGTGATGACTCTTTTTACCACCTCAGTATCTCAAAGTGTGTATTGTTGTTAGTGTTATATATGTTATAATACAAATACAACTTTTTTAAAAAATCAGTAATTTTTCTGCAAGTAAATGATGGGGAAAATTTGGCACTGATACCAAATTCTAAGGTTTAGAATGTTTAATTTAGCAAATCATGAGCTCGATGTTTTGTTTGACTTGTGGAAATATGTATTGCTTCTTTCAATGAGTATATATTAAATATTGAATAATATCTGTGGGAAATTCCCTTTAAGAGTTTACACAGAAATATCTATTTAAAATGCAAAAAACAGTAAGTTATTTTGAGTTCCATTGAAATCAGTTCTTTGTTTATAGCCATACATACATACATATTACATATGTAAAAGAATACATACTTTTAATTTTAATAAAGAAAAATGTGTATGTTTTAACATTACTAATAGAAGTTGACTTTTTATGTATATGGTGATTCATAGTTTACAATGAACCTGTATGCAAGTACCGATGTAACTCCCCTGTTTATATTATATTTAAATATAAACACCACACATTCAAGTGCCTAGAATAGTAGCATTTCTATAACAACTTCCTTTTTCTTTCTCCAGTGCTTCTACTGAAGGATTATTGAATC
>NW_022310152.1:0-4461 GCF_002776525.5 Piliocolobus tephrosceles
ATGGTGGAAGGGGAAGTGGAGCAAGGAAGAAAAGAGGTGTGTGCCACGTGCTTTCAAACAACCAGCTGTCATGTTTCATAGAGCAAACCCTCACTCACTACCACCAGGACAGCACCAAGCCATTCCTGAAGGATCTGCCCCCAAGACCCAAACACCTCTCACTAGGCCCCACTTTCTTTTCTTTCTTTCTTTCTTTTTTTTTTTTTTTTTTTTTTTTTGAGACAGAGTCTCACTCTGCCACCCAGACTGGAGTGCAGTGGCATGATGTTGGCTCACTGCAAGCTCCACCTCCCAGGTTCATGCCATTCTCCTGCCTCAGCCTCCCGAGTAGCTGGGACTACAGGCACCCATTACCATGCCCGGTTAATTTTTTGTTTTAGTAGAGATGGTGTTACACCATGTTAACCAGGATGGTCTCGATCTATTGACTTTGTGATCTGCCCGCCTCGGCCTCCCAAAGTGCTGGGATTGCAGGCATGTGTGACTGCGCCCAGCCTAGGCCCTGCCGGGAATCAAATTTCTTTTTTTTGGGTTTTGTTTTGTTTTGTTTTGTTAAGGAGATAACCTCTCTCTGTCACCCAGGGTGGAGTGCAGTAGCGCAGTTGTAGCTCACTATAGAAGCCATGGCTGAGCTGAGCCATAGCTTACTGTGGCATCCAACTCCTGGGGCTCCAGAGATCCTCCCACCTCTGCCTCCTGAGTAGCTGGTATAACAGGCCCAATCCACTATGCCCAACTAATTTTTTTATTTTTTGTAGAGACAGGGTCTCACTAGGAGATCGAATTTCAACATGAGATTTGGAGAGGACAAATTTTCAAACTGTATCAATGTCAATAGGGTTTTTTTTCCCTCATAAAGAGTATCTATGTGTTAGGAATTTTAGATGTTTAAAAAGTGGTGGTGGGGGAGAAATACATAATAAGGGACACACACTGTATAATTTCCTCACATTTTAAATTACTCTGATAACTAATACATACATGGATTTATGGGTCTGGAATTTTTTCAGTGAGACATTTGTTTATAATTAAAATGTGGATTTTATCTCCTTATTCCTTTTTAATTCAGTCCCAGGCCTGAGCCACCATCCAAACATTCCTACATTGAAGCTGGGGTTTTTCCCTGAAAACGTTGCTTGTTAGGAAAACAGGAGACAGTTGCCTTGAGCCAGCTGGCCTTGGCCGCCAGGCCGCTCTCACAGAGGAGTGTTATTCACCGGGAAGTCATGCTCCCTGCATGGCACCGCAGCCCCTCAGCTCTGAACTCAGCAAACACTGTCCCATTTTGCCCCCAGTAACAAGCACAGGGGCACCACCACAGGCTAGTACCCAGTGGGAACTGAGTCTTGGGAACTTACTGGAATTATTGGAAGATATGTCCCTTTTTAGTAGTGCATATGGCCCTAAATATTAGGTACAATGTGACTTCAGACTCAAGTCATGTCATCGTGTGTTTTGGCTCAGCTGTGGCCTGCATATGGTATTGTTGATATTAGAAATGAAAATGCTGGTGAGCCACAGAAAGAAGAATCCCGTGTTTTCTAAAACTTTCAAACACCTTTGGCCTTGTTCGTTAATCATCTGGGAGGAAGAGAAAATATAAAAACTGAAACGCAGTGGCCAGCAGCCAGCCCATGAGAGGCTTGCTGAGCTGTGAGGGTCTGGAGGAGGAAGCAGCTCTGCATTGCTTCTGCAGCCCCAGTCAAAGCAATGTTGAATTCCAGCGTGATATTGAAATGAACGTATTTTATTGTAATGTTAAATCTTACATTTTTTATTAAGTCCTTTGTTCACAAAAGGAAACAACAAAATGACAAATTATTTACATTTTCAGATATTATAACCTTCCTGGCCTCTAGCAAAAAAAAAAAAAAAAGAAGAAAGAAAAAGAAAGTTGATTCCCAATGTTGAAAGCGGGGCCTAGTGAGAGGTGTTTGGATCTTGGGGGCAGATCCTGCAGGAACGGCTTCGTGCTGTCCCAGTGGCAGTGAGTGAGTTCTTGCTCCATGAAACATGAGAGCTGGTTGTTTGAAAGCATCTGGCACCCCACGTGCTTTCTTCGTTGCTCTACTTCCCCTTCCACCATGACTGGAGGCAGCCTGAGCTTCGGAAGGGAGGCCGTCCTCTGAGACAGCCTGTCCAATATAAACAGAATATGACCTAGGCCTGTCTGGAGTTTTAAATTTTTCTACTAGCCAGGTTAAAGAAACTAAAGAGAAACAGGTGGAATTGATTTGTAATAATATAATTTATTTGACCCAATATATCCAAAATGTCATTTTAATGTGTGATCAGTATAAAATTATTAATGAAACATTTTACATTTCTTTGTCCTAAATCTTTAAAACTCACCCCATATTTTACACTTCTAGCATATCCCAGTTCGGAGCAGCCACATTCCAGATGTTCTGAGGGCTCTGACTCCCTGACCTCAGGAAGGTGAAGGGCCTGAACCCCACTTCTCTGCCAGGAGCGAGGGAGCTCCCCCTCCCTACCCACATCTCTTCTCAGTCCCAAGGGAAGAGAGAGTGCCCTGAGAGAGCAGGGGCTGCCAGCAGGAGGTGGCCACAGGTACGACATGGCTGCCCATCTGCTGCTTGGTGGGGCCATTCTCCCTCCAGAGATCAGAGGACAGTGGGGTCCCAGGAGGTGGGACCTGTCCACAGCCTTGACCTCCAGAATTTAGATTTGGAGGGAACAGATTACAGATAAACGCCTTACCTTGCTATTTGGCCTTGGCCCTAGTGGTCAGGCTGTCATTTGTTTCATCCTGTGTTGTGTGATACTGTGTGAGTTTTAAGCACATACATGTCTACATGCATTTCTTTATAATTCAAGGGACCCAACTTCTAATAAGGGGAAAAGGAATTTGATACCTAGATGGTCCCTACCGTTTGACAGCTAACTTGTAATCAGCATGTTGTTAATCCTGGCATCCTGTCTGCTCTGGGTGTGTTAGTTCGCTGCTACTGTGTAACAAGCCATCCCAAAACTTATTTAGCTCATGATTGAGCAGGTCAGCAATTTATGGCAGGCTCCTGCCATAAATTAATTGTGATACCTATAAAACCTGCCATACCTTTATAAAGTATAGCAATCTTCATGTCTGTGTATGGGAGAAGGGGGTCAGCTGCTGGTGACCAGGCAGCTCTGCTGTTGAGAGTGAGTTGACTGTGGACTGGGCAACCTCGGTTCTCTTCCCCAAAATGTTTCATCCTCTGCAGGCTAACCTGGGCTTGTTGTCATGGAGATGGCAGGGTTCTGAAAGAAAAGGAAGAAGCATTCAAGACCTTTTGAGACTGGGCCCAAAACTACCAGCTGGATCCAAGTCTTGGGAAACAGATTCCACCTCTGGATGGGAGCAGCTGTAAAAGCGCATTGCAAAGGGTGCAGATACAGGGAGGGATGAAGAATTGCTGTTGTTTTTGCAGTTAGCATCACTGTGCCTTTTCTTGCAGACAAGATTTATATAACTGTCCAAGTCAAGGAACTTGTCCAAAGCCCCATAGCTACTAAGCAAGCTGTGCTGGGACTCAGGATCTGCTCGGCCTGACTCCAGAACACATCCACCTCCATGAGCCACACTATCACATGGCTTCCCTGGGCCTTCCAGGTTCCGGAGGGTGACTCTTCTGCAACAGAGGCAGGATTCCTGCAAGATTCTCATCCTTGTGGTTAGGAATATTCCTCTCCAGATAATGATTGGGAAGCATCTTGGAATTACTTGGAATAATTTTGGGGAAATGGTTGAAGGCTGAGTTAAGAAATCAAGGCACTAGCAATATATTTTTCATTTCTAATCATAGGAGAAATGTGAAAACACGTATAAAGCACTCCATATGTTTGGAAATTCTTTTCATCCCATTTTGATATTTGGAGGCTATTACTGGTCTTCAACACAGACTAAATCAAAATGCTGTGCCCAAAACAACCTCTTCCTCTGAAAGCACCTGCTGTAAAGATAGATCTGCTGAGAAGACATTTCCTCCTGCTGCAATTTAGTCAAGCAGCTGAGCATGTCTTGAAGCCATCCTTTGATTTTAACAGGGCAGAGCTGTTTTCTAAGACTGCCCACCACCCCTCCCTGTAAAGCTGAGATGCTGCAATGAGGCAAATCCCCACAGCACACAAGGAAATCAGGCACAGCTAATGCATCCTTTAGCACAGCTAAGGTTCTCACCCCTGATGCACCTTACAATTAGCTGGGTGGCAGGGGGCTTTTAAAATTCCCAAAACTGAAGTTGCAACAGACCAGTGAAATCAGAATCCCTGGGGCAGGATCCAGACATCCTTGCTATTTAAAGGTCTCCAACTAGTTACAATGTGTGGCCAGCATTGAGAACCACTGCTTGAAACCAACATCTTTTGATGAACTAGTAGCAAATGGTTTCTCAAATGAATGTAAAGTCTTTGCTGCTGAGCTATAGCCTTTCAGTCTTCCTTGCGTTATTTACATACTAT
>NW_022310153.1:0-206 GCF_002776525.5 Piliocolobus tephrosceles
CCCAGTAGTGGGATGGCTGGGTCATATGGTACATCTAGTTCTAGATCTTTGAGGAATTGCCATACTGTTTTCCATAATGGTTGAACTAGTTTACAATCCCACCAACAGTGTAAAAGTGTTCCCATTTCTCCACATCCTCTCCAACACCTGTTGTTTCCAGATTTTTTAATGATTGCCATTCTAACTGGTGTGAGATGGTATCTCAT
>NW_022310153.1:306-1444 GCF_002776525.5 Piliocolobus tephrosceles
AATGTCTTCTTTTGAGAAATGTCTGTTCATATCCTTTCCCCACTTTTTGATGGGGTTGTTTGTTTTTTTCTTGTATATTTGTTTGAGTTCTTTGTAGCTTCTGGAAATTAGCCCTTTGTCAGATGAGTAGATTACAAAAATTTTCTCCCATTGTGTAGGTTGCCTGTTCACTCTGATGGTAGTTTCTTTTGCTGTGCAGAAGCTCTTTAGTTAAATTAGATCCCATTTGTCAATTTTGGCTTTTGCTGCCATTGCTTTTGGTGTTTTAGACATGAAGTCCTTGCCCATGCCTATGTCCTGAATGGTACTACCTAGATTTTCTTCTAGGGTTTTTATGGTATTAGGTCTAACATTTAAGTCTCTAATCCATCTTGAATTAATCTTCGTATAAGGAGTAAGGAAAGGATCCAGTTTCAGCTTTCTACTTATGGCTAGCCAATTTTCCCAGCATCATTTATTAAAATAGGGAATCCTTTCCCCATTTCTTGTTTTTGTCAGGTTTGTCAAAGATCAGATGGTTGTAGATGTGTGGCATTATTTCTGAGGACTCTGTTCTCTTCCATTGGTCTATATATCTGTTTTGGTACCAGTACCATGCTGTTTTGGTTACTGTAGCCTTGTAGTATAGTTTGAAGTCAGGTAGCGTGATGCCTCCGGCTTTGTCCTTTTGACTTAGGATTGTCTTGGCAATGCGGGCTCTTTTTTGGTTCCATATGAACTTTAAAGCCGTTTTTTCCAATTCGGTGAAGAAACTCATTGGTAGCTTGATGGGGATGGCATTGAATCTATAAATAACCTTGGGCAGTATGGCCATTTTCATGATATTGATTCTTCCTATCCATGAGCATGGTATGTTCTTCCATTTGTTTGTGTCCTCTTTGATTTCACTGAGCAGTGGTTTGTAGTTCTCCTTGAAGAGGTCCTTTACATCCCTTGTAAGTTGGATTCCTAGGTATTTTATTCTCTTTGAAGCAATTGTGAATGGAAGTTCATTCCTGATTTGGCTCTCTGCTTGTCTGTTACTGGTGTATAAGAATGCTTGTGATTTTTGCACATTAATTTTGTATCCTGAGACTTTGCTGAAGTTGCTTATCAGCTTAAGAAGATTTTGGGCTGAGACGATGGGGTTTTCTAAATA
>NW_022310154.1:0-1274 GCF_002776525.5 Piliocolobus tephrosceles
TACAGTATTTTTCTGAGAGATTTCAGGATTCAGTCCAAAGTACAGAACATAATAAAAAGCTGAGAAACAATGGACAACACTAGAATCCAGTAAGAGGTGTGCTATAGTATTTTTCTGAGAGATTTCAGGATTCAGGCCAAAGTGCAGAACATAATAGAAAGCTGAAAAACAATGGACAAGACTAGAATCTAGTAGCAGGTGTGCTATAGTATTTTTCTGAGACATTTCAGGATTCAGTCCAAAGTGCAGAACATAATAAAAAGCTGAGAAACAGTGGACAAGACTAGAATCTAGTAGCAAGTGTGCTATAGTATTTTTCTGAGAGATTTCAGGATTCAGTCCAAAGTGCAGGACATAATAAAAAGGTGAGAAACAATGGACAAGACTAGAATCTAGTAGCATGTGTGCTATAGTATTTTTTTGAGAGATTTCAGGATTCAGTCCAAGGTGCAGAACATAATAAAAAGCTGAGAAATAATGGACAAGACTAGAATCTAGTAGCAAGTGTGCTATAGTGTTTTTCTGAGAGATTTCAGGATCCATTGCAAAGTGCAGAACATAATAAAAAGCTGAGAAACAATGGACAAGACTAGAATCTAGTAGAAGATGTGCTATAGTATTTTTCTGAGAGATTTCAGATTTCAGTCCAAAGTGCAGAACATAATAAAAAGCTGAAAAACAATGGACAAGACTAGAATCCAGTAGCAGGTGTGTTATAGTATTTTTCTGAGAGATTTCAGGATTCAGTCCAAAGTGCAGAACATAATAAAAAGCTGAGAAACAATGGACAAGACTAGAATCTAGTAGCAGGTGTGCTATAGTATTTTTCTGAGAGATTTCAGGATAGAGTCCAAAGTGCAGAACATAATAAAAAGCTGAGAAACAATGGACAAGACGAGAATCCCATAGCAGGTGTGCTATAGTATTTTTCTGAGAGATTTCAGGATTCAGTCCAAAGTACAGAACATAATAAAAAGCTGAGAAACAATGGATAAGACTAGAATCCACTAACAGGTGTGCTATAGTATTTTTCTGAGAGATTTCAGGATTCAGTCCAAAGTGCAGAACATAATAAAAAGCTGAAAAAAAATGGACAAGACTAGAATCTAGTAGCAGGCGTGCTATAGTATTTTTCTGAGAGATTTCAGGATTCAGTCCAAAGTGCAGAACATAACGAAGAGCTGAGAAACAATGGACAAGACTAGAATCTAGTAGCAGGTGTACTGTACTATTTTCCTGAGAGATTTCAGGATTCAGTCCAAAGTGCAGAACAT
>NW_022310155.1:0-6069 GCF_002776525.5 Piliocolobus tephrosceles
ATAATTATTATAATAATTTGCTGTCAAAAGGCCTATTTTCTAAATACTGAGAAACAAAGTGTTTTACTATTAAAAATGTTTTTTTGGAATAATTAGATTCAATATGAAATACCACTCTGGACATAAGCCCTAGCAAAGATTTTATGATGAAGACACCAAAAGTAATTGCAACAAAAACTAAAATTGACAAATAGGACCTAATTAAACTAAAGAGCTTCTTCACCACATAGCAATTCTCTGGATGCTTTTTCTGCTGCATCAGGCTAGCCTGGTGATATTCACATACAGTGCTAGACAAGGAGAAGTGAGAGTAAGCCTAATCGAGTATATGTTCTCTGTTCATGTCCTGTCATCTAAAATACAAAAATTAGCTGGGAGTGGTGACACACACCTGTAGTCCCAGGTACTTGGTAGGCTGAGGTGGGAGAATTGCTTGAACCCAGGAGGCAGAGGTTGCAGTTACCTGAGATTGCACCAATGCACTCCAGAGTGGGCAACAGAATGAGACCCTGTCTCAAAAAAAAAAATAAATAAATAAATAAAAGTATATTAAATATCAGTAGGAACACATATATTAGGCATATAGAATCTTCGATAAATGCATAGGAGATAATACATTCTAAATAAGTGTAACAACATTTATTAAGATTGCTGTTATTGCCATTATTAACATATGAAAAGAAAATGATAAACTTATCCAGGTTTGCATTTCTTAGGTAGTCTTACTTAGTATTTGATAATTTGAATTTCTTTTTATGGAACTATCTTCACCCTGTACATTGTTTTCTACTCCAGTAGAAAAAGAGGTGTTCAAATTAAAAATAAGATTTGACATATCTATACTGAAGCAATTGTCACTCATGCAAAATAAATGGCTAATTATAAGGATCAGCTTAGTAGATAAAACTGGGCAAGTAAAAGTAAATAAAAACATGGACTCAGTTCAGATAAAGCTGGATTCACAATATGACACCATGGGTTACAACAATATTACTTCGTGCCTATTTGTATTTCATGATTCTAATTATTCTCTTTTGTAACATAAAGATAATAAAACCAGATGCACATAATGATGATAAGAATTTAATGAGAAAGTACATGTGAAGTTCATATTACAAAGCTCATAATTTAATTAAGAACAGGTACATATTAGCTGTAATAAATATTATAATCATTTCTCTTTTATCCATGGCCACTATTTTAAAAGCTGACCTATTATATTCTGTATATATAGTAATTTTTTCTCCTATTATAAAAAATTTGTACACTCTTTTTCAATTTTAAATATTGTCATATTGCCAAGTTGACAAAACTGGCAAGATCATAGTAAAGAAATTCGAAATTTATGATTTATCACACTAAAAAGAAGCCACAGTTTTAGATCCTGGATAGAATCTCACCAAAATTATTGAATTTAAAAATTCACAGCTTGGAGACTAGTATACATCATACAACAGTTCTTAAAAGTTAAATTAAGGATACATAAACATTTTGTAAATGTGTTTCTGGAATTTACAGAAATTAGCAACTTCACTGCAATCTCTGTAACTTTTACACGATATTACTGATGCACTAAGTGAATGGTAATTTCTAACGAGAGCATTCTTGTGAGAGAAAGAAAAAAATGTTTGTTGACTCAACATAAGCACAAAGATTGTCGTAATAGCAATATTGATTTCTTTTCTTCATGTCTCATTTTACCACTTGAATTTACTTTTAATCCCACTTTTATTAATATTTTTAATTTTATTCATGGAGATATTGCAATAATAACATAAGGATATAATATATTGATCAATAGCTTGAGATATGAAGAGAGTTTCTATAGATAAAAATATGCAGAAATATGAAAATGTGTTTGAGTCAATCAACAACAAATTGGAGAGTACCAAATAAATGAGAAAGACCAGGTGAAGCTGGTCTCTCCAAAACACACACAAAAAAACATATTTTAAATGACAGTAAAACTAAACACGAAGAATAAAAATAGGAGATCTTACAATTCTATAATAAGACTTCTAACAGGTGTGAAGAGAGGAAGTATTCTGTGCATCCATCATTCATTCATTCATATCCCCATTTGTTTATCAATTCATTTATCATCCAGCAATATTTATGTACCCCCAGAAACTTCTTTCATATTTAGAGATAAGAGTGATAAATTTGAGAAAAATAAATAAATCTATTCTTTGAAAGTTCACACTGGGTCTACAACGTGGGGAGTGATTTGAAAGTAAATACACAACAAAAAATAAAATAAAATACATAATATGGTAGGAAGTGATAAGTAAGAATGACCTTCTGAATATCGAATAGGGAGTGTTCCGGAAAAAATCAAAAGTAAATGTGAAAAACCTAAGGCAAGAATGTGTTTGCAGTCTCTGTGGAACAAGTCAAAGGTGAAAGAGGGTGAGACATAGGGAAGGTGTTAGAAGAGGCAACCAAATATTAATAGTAGAAATAAAGGAAGATGGACAATATATTTTTACAGTCATCTGTCTGAAGAAATATCTTAGTGCAGAAGTCAAAAGAGTTAATGATAACAAATAACACCGATGAAAATAAATTTGTAACTAGATACATGTTGGTCCTTAAAAAAAAAAAAAAAAAAAAAAAAAGAATGAAGAAGAAACTCTACATTCCAGTAGACAGAAATGAAAACATAATGAGGTTGACGTTAAGCTGTTCTGCAACACGAAATGTCAGAAGACAATGGCTCATTATCTGTGTTATATGAAAAAAAGATTGTGTCCTCTGTGATAAAATCTGTCAGACTGTCTTTCACATGGGAGATGAGAGAAGGACATTCATTGACTGCAAGGAGTCAGAAAGTGGGCAATTCTCATAATCTCTTTAGGAAAAATAGTAGAGATAACAACGTATTAATAGACAGGAATGAGGAAAATATCTGTAAAATAAACAGAACACCAAAAGCTTTAGTAACAATTACAGAAACTCTAAATAAAGTAGTGCTAACATGATTATGAAACAATAAAATGTGGAAAATTGTTAAAATATGGGGTATTATAAAATTGCAATAAAATCTGGGGAAAATACCCTTTTACTTTGTGAAAATTAATAAATGATAAAACATTAGATAGGAGTAAATGCATATGGAAGAGTTGGGGAAATGATATTAGTGCGCAACAATAATAACTAACAATAATAACTTTATGGCAAGGTCTGCTTTAAGAACATTTTATTTAGGGACATGTTTAAACTTCTTAAGCCTGTAACATCTTTTCTAGTATTACGTACAATCAAAATTATATTTTTAAGCAAAACTTACTTGTAAGGAAGACAAATGATTTTCAAAGGAGTGAAAGAAAAGAAAAAGAAAAAAACCTCAATTTCAGAGCAGTTCATTTATTCACCTGAATAGCAATGGTTTTTCATACACAAAAGTGGTCCTGGGTATAGTTAGAGAGAAAAGGTCATTTGAAGGCTGAGGGGGAGACGGAAAGATGGCAAGGAATGAAAAACAAAGGTCTAGAATTCCAGTGAGTGGGTAAAGCTCTGGAGGGAGTAAGACGATAAGGAAGTAATTAGTATAATCAATATCAGGGTGTCCAAAAAGTCCTTCCAATGATAAGGATGACACATACGCATTTCAACTTTGACGGTGACAGGCAATAGAATACAACTTTTCATGTCATAATCATACAAAAAAATTGCAGTTCTTTTGTATATAGCAGGCCTCAATTCCTGATGTCTTTGGAATCTGGGTGTAAATATGATAGAGGAATAGCTGATAAGAGCAGGGAAGTGAATTCACAGGCAGCAGAAACTTCGGACCAGCAATAACTGACACCTTGGTTGGAGCACTGGACTTTCTGCATAGAAAATGAAGGCTTAGGTCAAAGATATTTGGATATTAAACTGATAGGGGAAAAAATCATGTTATAGATAACTAATATTATAACTGTAATATTTAAAATTATTTCCGTCAGACAATCGCCTATGAAGATGATCACCACAGCACTATTTATAATAGGAAACTTTTCTAAATATAACTTTTATTCCTAAATAAGGGATTAGATAAGTAATACATATGTTAAAATACACATATAAAATACATATATATGTATATATCATCCATTCACTTTACATTACAGAACACTGTAAGAGTGTTAAGATATTTTCAGGACAGGTTAAGGAAAAAAAATAAACATAAGTGCTAGAAACTATACAGCGTGATATCGACCCCCTCTTCTGAATCTGTGTGGTTTTGGTGTGTTTATTTTGTTTGTTTTTTAACTTTCACTTTAGGTTCAGGAGGATATGTGAAGGTTTGTTTTATAGATAAATTACATGTCACAAGGTTTGATATACAGATTATTTCATCAGCCAGGTGATATGGTTTGGATTTGTGTCCCTACCAAATCTCATGTTCTTTTTTCTTTTCATTTATTTATTTATTTATTTTTGACAATCTCACTCTATTGCACTGGCTGGAGTGCAGTGTCACAATCTTGGCTCACTGAAGCCTCCGCATCCCAGGTTCAAGCAATTCTCCTGCCTCAGTCTGTCTAGTAGCTGGGACCACAGGCACGCACCACCACGCCCAGCTGATTTTTCTATTTATAGTAGAGACAGGGTTTCACCCGTGTTGCCCAGGCTGGTCTCGAACTCCTGACCTCAAGTGATCCACCCACCTCGGCTTCCCAAAGGGCTGGGATTACAGGCATGAGTCAACCGCGCTCCGCCTCATGTTCAACTTTAATCCCCAGTACTGGAACTGGGGCCTGGTGAGAGGCATTTGCATCACGGGGGTGGATCCTTTATGAATGGTTTAGCACCATCTTTTTGTTGATGTTGGCTTGATAGAGTTCTTACAAGATCTGGTTGTTTACAAAATATGTAGCACCTTCCCCACTCTCTCTTCTGCCGGCTCCAGCCACGCAAATTCATGTCCACTTCCCCATTGCCTTCCACCATGATTGGAAATTTCCTGAAGCCTCTCCAGAAGCAGAAGTCACCATGTTTCCTGTACAACCTGCAGAACTATGAGCCAATTAAACCTCTTTTCTTTATAAATTACCCAGTCTTGGGTATTTCTTTACAGTAGCATGGGAATGGACGAATACACCAGGTAATAAGTATAGTACCTTACAGGTAATTTTTCGACCATCACCTTCCTCCCACCTTAGTTCCCTTAGAATAATGGCCTCCAGCTCCATCCATGTTGGTGCCAAGGGCATGATCCCTTTCTTTTCATGACTGCATAGTATTTCATGGTGTATATATACCACATTTTCTTTATCTAGTCTACGGTTGATGGGCACTTAGATGATTCCAGATCTTTGCTACTGTGAATAGTGCTGCAGCAAACATATGCAGGCATGTCTCCTTATGGTAGAATTATTTATATTCCTCTGGTTATACAGCCAATAATGAAATTGCTGGGGCTAATGGTCATTCTGTTTTAAGTTACTTGGGAAAACATCAAACTGCTTTTCACAATGGCTGAACTATATTTACATTCCCACAAGCAGTACAGTATAAGCATTCCCTTTTCTCTGCAACCTTGCCAGAATTTGTTATATTTTTGAGATTTTAATAGTATCCATGATGACTGGTGTGAAATTGTATCTCACTGTGGTTTTGACTTTCATTAGAGATATTGAGCATTTTTTCATATGTATCTTGGCTGCATGTATGTCTTCTTTTGAGATGTGTCTGTTCATGTTCTTTGCCACAAACAATGTGGTTGTTTGTTTTTGCTTATTAGTTTCTTTAAATTCCTTACTGTTTCTGGATATTAGACCTTTGTCAGATGCAAACTTTGAAAATATTTTCTCCCATACTATAGGTGATCTGTTTATCTTGTTGATAGTTTCTTTTGTGGTGAAGAAGCTCCTTAGTTTAATTAGGTCCTATTTGTCAATTTTAGTTTTTGTTGCAATTACTTTTGGTGCCTTCATCATAAAATCTTTGCTCGGGCTTATGTCCAGAGTGGTATTTCACACTGAATCTAATTATTCCAAAAAAAATTTTTAATAGTAAGACACTTTGTTTCTCTGTATTTAGAAAATAGGCCTTTTGACAGCAAATTATTATAATAATTAT
>NW_022310158.1:0-2209 GCF_002776525.5 Piliocolobus tephrosceles
AAAAATGGACTGCATAGATAGTTTTTGAGAACTGCGACCTACAACTATGAATCCTATTGAAGGTGAGATCATAGGCATTTTTCCATGAATGACAAATTCTTATTATGTTTCGTTTTTCTGATACCTGGTATGCAGCTATTCACAAATTCTTTAAAAACATATATTTTATTATCAATATAATGTCCAATCCCACCGATGTTGTATGTTTTTCTTAACCTTTCTCATAATCTTGATCACTAGTTTTCTGCAAAACCATTCAAAGGTATAACCCTCTGATTCCAGATCTAAAACTCAAGTCTAAATAATTTGGACGATGGAAGCTTGGAAAAATGCAAATGAGCAAACATGTATATAGAGCCTCAGGGGGATTGTTGTGCCCTGTATGACCATAAAAACAGACAATGGACCCAATGACTAAGAATTCCTATTTCAGAAACACTTACACTCAGGCTCACTTCCTTCATTTGCAAGGACACATCATAACTGACTTCATATTCCTGTTGCTTTTGATCTAAAGAAGTCCAAAACGGAATGATCAAAAACACCTTAAAATAGTGTTTGTTTCTCACTCCAAGGCTACAGGTGCATAATTTCATACACATACCCAGAAGGAAGTATGGTGGGTGGAATCTCCAATCATCCTTCACTGCAGGTTCTTGGGGTCAGAATTCAAGAAGGGCAGTTTCTTAAACATGGAAATGAAACTCCAAGAATTGGGAGATGGGGGCAGAGTGTACAAGCCTTCTAGGAAGGAGTCCTACACAAACTCTGCCTGACCAAACTTTACTCAGGCTCTTACACCTTCTCCTGGGCCCATCTGTCCACTTCACTGTAAAATCCAAAAATAGCAAAGACCCCTTCTAAGCCAGTTTAGCAGGAACCCTCTGCCCCCCTATCTTCATCCCCGACCATCCCCAAGTGATGATGTCTTATCATCCAGTTCTCTCCAAAAAGAATCCCAACAGGTGCATTTAGCCGGAACCCTACTTATCCCAGACATTTCCTTAGTATTTTGTCATCTGGTGATCCCTAACCTGCTCCTTGACTATAAATTCTCACTGGTTCATGCTGAATTTGGAGTTGAACCCAATCTCTGGTACCCACTGCAAAATCTCACTACTGTGCTTTCAATATCTATCACAATGATCCTGAATCAAGTCTTCTTTTGCATGCTTTAACAAGTGTGACTGAACATTTTTTTCTTTAACAGAGTCTATCACATCGCTTTTAGGGCAATTCCTGCTCTAAGCTTCCCATCCTATCTGTTTCTTCTCACTGGGAACCTTCATCTAAAGCTCAGTATCTGATTTCCTGCTTCCATCATTTCTCTGTGGCAGTCATACTAGGCTCAGAGGAGACAGGGAAACTGAGACTCTGGACCCATGGGTCAGTGACACCACAGAGCTACAGCAAAGCAGGCTTTGCAAAGGACACTCACTCTATGTCCCAGTCACACAAGAAACTCACACACCCTTCTCAGTCCCCACCTCACAAAGGAGACGTTCCACACCTGTCTCCCTGGAGATGAGCCCCCTCCTCCGCAGCTCTAACACACCCCGGCCTGAGGAGGCCAGAGAAAAGCTCAGCCCGCGCCCAAGGCCTCCAATCTCTGAGTGTCTCCTGCAGCTCCACTCTCACCGCCACGCAGGATCCCACGTAGATCGCGGACTGGGGCGGCAGAAGCTCCCGCAGAGACCCGCACCGCCTTCTTCCTCAGGTGGGACCAGGCCAGGGGCAGCGCAGAGGTCGGGAAGACAGAGCCAGAGGTCCGGGAGATGGAGCCAGAGGTCAAAGGTTTCTCCGTCGCCCTTGGAATATATAGTCCAAGAGGGAACAGTCAGGACCGCAGGCACCTGTGAGAAGTGAAGTCCAGAGTCCTAAAAGCCTACAAGAAATACGCCCGTGACCATGAGGACCACGCACCCAGCCCACCGCCGGAGCCCTGGAGACTTCGGGGAGTGGCTGCCTGACCTCCGAGTAGGCATGAGCATATCCGCCAAAGGCTCCGCCAGTGACCTGAGGCCAAGGGTGGAGTCAGTGCATTCTCAGGGCCAGTAGGAGGCGAATCTGGGTGGAACCTGACCCGGGAAATGTCCGAAGAAATAAATATTTTCATTATTTTTCTTTTGGAATAGGCTTTTTCTTTTTTCTTTTTTTCTTTTTGTGAGACAGTGTCTCACTCTGTTCCCCAGGCTGGAATGTAATGGCG